>NC_141542.1:99985000-100160000 GCF_021556685.1 Rattus norvegicus
AAAATTTGTTGGTCATATCTTAAAACACATTTACTCTTTGAATTACACAAAGTAGATATATGAACATTTTATACAACATTGTGTCACAAAATAATTGCTTATGTTTAATAAATTTTTCCAGTGTTTCAAAAATCATTAATTTTCATAGGTGCCCATGGAAAGGGCATCTTGCCACCGGAGGACAAAAGCAGTTTATTTTAGATCCGAATGTCAGCTCTTCACACGGAGTTAACGCTTCCTTCTGACCTTTCTGTTTCCCAGTGCAAAGCTTCCCACCTTTGTTCTCCCTGCTCATCCGTTTTCTTTCCCTGAGCACTTTGCACTCATGGAGAAACCCACTGGGAAACATCAGCCAGGCTGCAAGGTTGCACTCCAGGGACAGATGTGCGCGCTGTGGGGGCTGTTATAAGCATCACATGCTCAGATGAATAATTTCTCTTCCTTTCTGCTTGTGAGAATCTTTCATGAGATTCAGGAAAACAGACACACTAGTCATAAGATTTGAATCTCTTGTAATAAAAAATATTATCTTTAGAACTATAAGACAGAAAAAAAGAGGAAGACATATTTCCTACACTCCCAACCTGCTCTGTGTGCCTTCTGCACAGCAATTGCCAACAGAAAATTGAAATTGGAAAAGTCACAAACATGTACTTCCTGTTTGTTTTCTCTGGGCCCCTGGTGTTAAACCAGTTAGTTTCTGAGCTTGTTATTTTTATAGCCAATTTGATAGTTTCTTACCTACGTGGCATATTTTTTTTTCTTTTCATTTTGGTTTACTGCTAATCAATCCTCAGTTTTCGTTATGCTCATTGTAAGAGAAACAGCAAACAAGACTGCTCCCGGGGAGCAGAACTAATGGATGATTGGAGCAAATATGACCAGAGCAGCCAAATCAGCTCTAAACTGGGGCGTTTTAGGAATTTTAGCCTGCGTGATTTTATTTCACATTTTTAGTTACAGAAATACAGTATCAATTGACTTTCAGAATAGCTACTTTTGCCCGTCTACAGATCAAAATAATTGGAAATAATGAAAGATCACACATAACAGGCAGAAAGAAAAAATAATTTAAAAGAAATCTTTCCTGAAATAGTAAGTACAGTAGATGCAATGTGCAAATCGGTGACACAGATAGCTAGAGGTCTTTAGAAATGTGGTGTGTGTGTGTGTGTGTGTGTGTGTGTGCAATAGCAAGTATGTGATGGTGCGTGTATATAATATGCATGTTTGTTTGATAGGTTTGAGTGTGAGAGCTCTGTGTGGTAGTATGTGTGTGCAAGGGAGTTATGTATTATATGATCATGTTTGTGTGTGTGGTATGTGTATGTCTAGATGTATGCCAGCATATGTGTGTGCATGTGAAATGCATATATATATATCTGTATATATATGTATATATATGCATATGCATGCTCTAATGTTCTGCAAAACATATAAGCACAATTCTCTGTGGCCATTTGCATTTAACAATCTTTAGAATGTAACACTGCTATCACCCAGGCAGTGTGGCAAACCCAAATATGAACGAACAGGAATTGGGGAAAAAATGTACAGACTGTTAGAAAAGACCATCTGCTATGAAAACAACTGTGTTATGTCACAATCTAGGGCTTATAAGAATGAGATGATTTCTTTTTTAAAGAAAGAAATCCAAACACTTTTAAAGGGTCACTTATTTACTTAACACAATCTTACAAAGATATCCAAAATGGACTCTTTCCCACTCTGAGTTAAAAAATACCAGGGTGCATAGCCTTTTTCAGTGTGTGTAGGACCAGAGTATCTTGTAAAATGCATGTGGGGAAAAGCTGGATGGATGGAAAGTCATTTAATAGGCAACCCTTCACACTGGTATGGATGTTCTAGGTTCTAGGAAAACCAGGGTGACAACTGAGTGATGAGATCATGTGATAATATAGCAATGAGGGCAGAATTTTTGAGGGTCAGGAGTCCCGAATCCTCACAGTATCAGCAACTTGGGTTGGGTAACAGCCACAGACCAGCAAGAGATGCCTATGATCTCAGCATGGGCAGGGGTGAGAGGGGATGCTAGGTGCTTGTCTTATTCCTGCACAAACATCATGACCAAGAAGCAATTTGGGGAGGAAAGGACTTATTTAGCTTACAATTCCATATTGCTGTTCATCACCAAAGGAAGTCAGAACAGGAATTCACAAAGAGTAGGAACTTGGAGGCAGGAGTGGATGCAGAAGCCATGGAGGGATGTTGCTTATTGACTTGCTTTCGCTGGCTTGCTCATCTTGCTTTTTCTTACAGAACCAGAGACTACCAGTCCAGGGATGGCACCACCCACAATGGGTTGGGACCTCCCCCCTTGAACACTAATTGAGAAAATGCCTTAGAGCTAGATGTCATAGAGGCATTTCCTTAAGGGAGGCTCCTTTCTTTGTGATAATGAAGAAATAAAGTTTCATAGTTTCATATATATGAAAAACAAGTTATAAAAACAAGGTTTTGAGAAATACATCTGACGTCAGGTTGCCTAATGTTATGACAAAATTTTAGTAGTCAGAATGACCAGGCCTCACTGACTAAGGCCAAGCTAATCAAGACAAAACAAAAAATAACTGTCTTCGGAAAGACCCCCCTACCCCTCCCTGTGGAAAATCCTGAGAACAATCACAAGATGTCATCCTGGCCCTGCCCGACCACCCAGTTCCTCCCCTCTTCTAAGGAACTTGCCGACTTAGCCCTTTCCCAGTAAATTTCCAAGGCCAGGTGAAGGGCTGGATGAGGAAAGTGACTAATTGAGCCAAGAACAGCCCCTTGAGCAGGCCAACCAATACCTGACCAGATCCTTTGTCCTGTGCACCACCAATGAGAATGGGCCAGCTAACCCTGTTGCTGAAGTCTGCCCTCTGTAAGGAATAAAAGTTGTGTGCTTTTTGGGTTCAAGGTTGCCTCTTCCTGTGTGGATGAGCAACCCCACATGCATGGATCATTAAGCCTCTTGCCATTGCAGCAGTCTCTCAAGTTGTGTTCTGTGGGTTGCACTCCTCAGGTAAGTACACTTTGGGGTCTTCCAACAATAACTCCAGCTTCTGTCAACTTGACACACCAAACTAGCCAGTGCGTGCTCTTTCCACTACAGATGAAACATTTTTCTTCTTTTATTTTTTATTAAATTATTTTATTTATTTACATTCCAAATATTGACCCACTTCCCGGTCCCACTTTCCAGAGTTTTTTACCCCATTCCTTTCCCCTTTTTCCCTGAGAGGGTGCTCTCCGTATTCACCCACCCACTCCCACCTCATCCTCTTCAGCATCTCCCTTCCATTGGGCATCAAGTCTCTAAAGAATTAGGTTCATCCTTTGCTACTGAGGCCACACAAGGCAGTCCTCTGCTACATATGCACAAGGGTCCATGGACCAGCCCATGTATTATCTTTGGTTAGTAGCTTAGTCTCTGGGATCCAGGGTTGGTTGATACTGTTGTTCTTCCTATGGGGCTGCCATCCCCTTTAGTTCCTTCAATACTTCCCCTAACTCTTCCATAGGGGTTGCCATCTTCAGTCCAATGATTGGTTACAAGTAACCTGAATCTGTTTCAGTCAGCTCTTAGGGCAGCCATGCTAGGTTCCTGTCTGCAAGCACAATATAGCATCAGTAATAGTGTCAGGGTTTGGTGCCTGCCCATGGGATGGACCCCAAGTTTGAACAGTCACTGGATTGCCTTTCCTTCTGTCTTTGCTCCATTTTTTCCTCCACATCTCTTTTAGACTAGAGTTCCAAAAGAAAAATGAGAAACCACAAAGAAGATGCTTGTGAAGAGTGACAGCAGTCATTCCGAGTGTCCAGGGGGAGGATCCAAGAGTATAAGAAAAATATTTTGCAGTCATCAAGATAAAGTTACAATCAATACCACAATGGATTTGCTTATATACATCTTGGGGACATCCAAGATGCATATAATCAGGGACTTTGGATCAATTATGGCCTAAAAATGTAAGCACAGCAGGCTGTTGCTGAAAGGAAGAAAGAGGTTCATTTCCCATATTTCCCATGTGATACATAGAGGAGAGCCTGGCTGGGAGCAATTCCATTACACTAAATTAATAAGCTGGTTAATTTTGAGGAACATAGCAGCATTCTCTGTCATCCAGGGTTGCTAAGTCTTGGTGTTAACAGACTGATGGTAATAGTTATCCCATGCTATTCTCTTCTTGGAAGTAAGTAACTTTTTGAAGTATCACATCAGACAAGCCCACTCTACAACTTTGATTAATTCATAAAAGGGACCACGAACAAACCATCAAAACACAGGGCACCCATCTCTCCTGGCTATTGGAGTCACAGCCTGAGCCTTGCACAAGTCTGTTTCTGTGAATGTGATTTACCAAGATTCCTGATTATAGAATTCTCCATTCTCTGAGATCGTATGGCTGATATTAAAACCTTGCTTCTCTATACTTTCCCCAAAATGACCTGCCACAAATTTGAGTCCTATAGTTAATCTTCCTTGAAGAAGACCCACTCTTATGATATTAGCACTCACCTCCTTCACAGCATCAAATGTCAAACTCAATTTGTTGACTCACATGAAAGTCTAGATGGGCTAAGGTTTGAGGTACATGACTGATAGTCTTTCACCAGTGAGGAAGATATCACTAAGTACGTAAACCCCCTCTGAAGGAGGTTGATCATCCTGGGTTGATGATTGAATAAGAGCATCTAGTGTATAAGCTAGTCCTCAATAAATATCCTTTGCAAGGGGGTAAGTTGACTTTAGTCTACTGGCTTGAACAGAAAGTGATTCATGCAGGGTTCTCAGCGAAGAACACACTGTTCACATCCAGTGGTAAACTCATATCTGGTAGTATTTAAGTAACACTATCATGCACCTGTGTTGGTTGGCTTATAACCTCTGAAGTTGACACAAAACTTTGTGTTCAGACTTTGTAGCATCTTCATACCCAAGGCTCCTTGTACTATCATTCTTTAACGTGTTATAAAGTCACATTGTGGTCCAGGGAGTCTCAGCTCTTTCCTTTCGGTTCTCACCTTATTCTGATTTCCTGGGAATCTGGAATTATATACCATTGATCCCACTTTTCTTTCACTTAAAATTACATCCTTCCCCTTCTCGGTTATGTTTAAGAATCATGATTCTAATTGCATTTCCTGATAGACATCCTCCTAAGCAAAATAAATCACCCTTTCTTCTCTTCACTGAGGGAAATGTATTCATATATTTTCCGCATCACTGAAAATGTTGTGTTATGGTAGTCTGTATGCCCCTTCGCCATCCATAGCAGCATACAGTTTGCATGAAATGCACTGAGGACTTCTTTTTCTTTTTCTAAGACTATCAATTTGGAGTCATGTTTGTGTTCAGTTCATGGTAAATAAATAATCTTTTGGTCTTATGATTATGGTTAACTTAAACTCTATACACATTTAATGAGTTCTCCATTATAAGATAAAATACACTCTCATTTGCTTGGCTTCTGATGCTAGGTAAAATACTACCTTTAATTGTGTTTCAGTGACATTTCTCCCAACTCTGTTCAAGTTCAACTCTGCTTCCATAAAATTAGATTATAAATCATTGTTTTCCCATCCAACACCTAGCTAAGTTTATTCTCCTTTTTTCTTTTATTGGATATTTTTATCTTTCATTTATATTTTAAATGTTATCCCCTTTCAAGGTCCCCCTCCAGAAACACACTATCCTATCCCCTTGCTTCTATGAGGGTGCTCCCTCACTCACTCGCCCACTCCCTCCCACCTCCCTGCCCTGACTTTCTCCTATACTGGGGCATTGAGCCTTGACAGGACCAAGGACCTCTCCTCCTAGTGATGCCCAAAAAGGCCATCCTCTGCTACAAATGTGGATGAAGCCATAGGTCCATCCCTGTGTACTCTTGGGATGGCAGTTTAGACCCTGGGAGCTCTGGGGGATCTGGTTGGTTGATATTGTTCTTCCTACTGGGTTGCAAACCCCTTCAGCTCCTTCAGTCCTTTCTGTAACTCCTCCCTTGGGGACCCCATGCTTAATTCAATGGTCGGCTTCAAGCATCCGCCTCCGTATTTGTCAGGCTCTGGCAGAGCCTGTCAGGAGACAGCTTCTACCTAGCTAAGACACTTTTCATCTAAGTTCAGTACATTACCATCTGGAATATCAGTTGTCGTAATTATTGGTATACCTTCACCTTCATGAGGTATGTTTTGAATATTACCAATATTTAATGTTTTATGGCAATGATGCGGATGTTAATGCCTACAAAAGAACTCAGTGAGTAAAGAAAGGAAGCTTTTAGACAAAATCTGAGCCTAAGATGGGACCGAAAGGAGACAAGTATAGTATGATAAGTTCCTGGATACTGCATGGGAAGGAAGTCTCAATTTGTAACCCAGTAGAAGGAACCAAATGGACATTCCCCAGACCCCTGCTGTAAAGTTCAAGGCACCAGATAGTGGATAGGAACAAGGAGGTTACTATAAGCAAAATAGAGTTTTGATAATTTCTTTGATAGACTCAATGGGCATCCATTCACCCCAAAGGGATCAGGCCTAATACATATCAAAAAGTTAAACTAGAAACCATAGCGCCAGGGTCAGAAAGTACCTAGAAAAGACATTGGTTCCAAGTGAGAAAAATTTGCATTCTGATCCAGAAATTTTTTATGTTACCTTCAGAATGAAACAGAAGATGCCCAGATGCATCTTTAGCCTAAGACCCTCTAGGGAGATTGTGACTCTTATATGCAAGAGCTTTACAAAAGCCTGTCACACTTTTAACATGGGGCTGGTTAATTGGGTGTGTGGTGTTACATCTCTCACTTAAAGTGTTTGCTGAGATAGTGGGATGGCGGAGGGAGCAAGTGTTTCAATGTGGTGAGCTTGTTCCTCATCTCACATTAACAGAGCCAAGCAATTTTTGTTTGAATTTTTTCCCTGTCACTTGAAAGGAAAATGCTGCTTTTTCAAATTAATCTCATAGAATCAAAGGTGAATATAAAAATGAATTTTAAATCTTGCTTTTTTGTGGGAAGCAGAGCACGGGGTGCAATTCTTTATTTTTTTTGATGAAACAGTAAACAAAAAAATGATATTAAAGATTCCTCATACTGGAAACAGCATCACGGAACCCAAAGGACAGAGACAGGTACACACACGCATGCAGATGTCACACTTTCATTGTATACCTGGAAAGTCGTCTGCGACTCTTCCTTGCATTGGTGTTTGCCCTGGTTGCTTGCTTTTAAATCTCCTTTCATTTTTCTTGTGTTTCTGGAAGCTTTCAAATGAACATTGAATATTTTAGTATATTAAAATATGCGCCATGAGTGAAAACAATGTTTCTCCAGTAAATTATTCTGTTCCTAACGATACACGCCGGGCTTCTGGTGTGAGTATCTTGGTAATACTTTACTGTCCCCATTGAGAGGAAACATTGCTGAACAGAAATCTATCCTAAGCCCTCTAACCACATATTCTAATTGACTGCAAACCTGGTCAGGCGGTTTATGGATCTCTATTTCCATTTGAAAAATAGAGCCTGTAGAAACTTGTAAGATTAATGGTCCTGCATCCATTCCACCACAGGGCTCGGGCCGCTCAGGGAAGCGGGACTTGGGAAGTTTGACTTCGCTTACCCCACGCTGGTCCCGGGTGGGCGTTTGGCTGTGGGAAGCCTCGGGATACTCTGAGGGTGAGACACAGCCAGAGCTGGCTCAGGCGTTCCCAGGCCTGCAAGTTGGCTGGGGCCGTTGGTTCTCAGGCTCTTCGGCATGCAGGGGCCACTGGGATGCCATGGAAGAGCTGAGAACGAAGTGGGGGCCTGCGCGGCTGGATCTAGCCCAGGGCGAGGGGGAAGACTGGAGAGCTTTGGCTGGTCCCACTCATATAGTCCTTGGCTTGACAGTGGCAGGCTTGAGCTTGGTGGCTGCCACCACTGGGAGTACAAGGAGGCTTTCTTTGGGAGATTAGATGGCACACGCTCTGTAGGCGACTCCCCATAGCAGATCCTCATGAAAAGAGACAGTCCCAGTCTGTGGTTGTAAATTGTTATTGTCATGGCGGAAAGTGGATGAGTAAAACCATACCCTACTTCTCACAGTGGGCCTGGAATTAATACCTTTTGCAGGGAGGAGTATCCGGGAAGAAAAGGTTATTGTCTAAGCCTCCAGGATTTTGGGTACCTCATTATAATAGAGATCTGTTCTGAGTCTACCTCTGGTCACATCCTCTACCTGTGGAGGGGCTTGCAGCGTTGCCCTTATGTGATTAATGGCCACAAATCTATGGAGGGCTGTGGCTAGTGACTGGCCTGTTTTCCTGGGAGTCAGGGAAAACGCCTACCACCCCTTCAAGGTCTCCTGGGTTTCAAACCTCCTCAACTGGGAACCAGGGTGCCTTTTATGGTCCCACAGTAACTGATGGCTGTCAAGGAAGAGTTGGTTTCCTTTTAGGATATGGACACTGGTAAGTTGATTATGCCCTAACCGATGGCCACGCACATATGCACATAGGGACAATACCAGCCAGATTTTTTTTTTGTTGGGATGTTGCCAATAACAATAAGAAGAATACATGAAGTTGTTTGGAGGGAGAAAAATGGGCAGTGTTGGAAGTACGGAGGAAAGTAGAGGCAGATGCAAATTATATACATACATATTATACACATAGTGAAGGTTTTCATACAATAAAATAATAAAATTGTTTATAAATTTAAATGTTGACATCCTTATGGAGACGGGAGGGGGAATGTGGGGGTTGGGCAGGGAGGAGGTATGGGATGTGGAACTCTCTGGGGGTGGGGTTGAGGTGGACCAGGAGGGGAATAAAATCTGTAGTGTAAAAGTAAATAAATAAATAATAAAAATTAAGTAAAAAATCTTTTAAAGCTCTCTTTTATGCCCTGCATGCTATAATCACTGTTTGAATTATGTGTAACAACAAGAACAGACTATTTCTGTTTCCCTGCAGAGTGGTATATTTTGACATATTAAATGAATAAGGTCTTAGTTAAAAACTTTAGATGTTGAAATAGAAGACTGCCCTGTATTCTCTATATAAAGCAGCCAGAAAAAAAATTTAAGTGACCAAAAGGAGATTTCATAAAATGAATGTATTTTCATGGCACTTGCTAGCTCTGTGGTTCTTGTTCTCAATGCAACTTTTGCTGGAGTGACAGCCAAAGAGCTACGCAGTATTTATTGTATAGTGCCAACAGTGTGAAAACTACTAATGTATTGTGACATTACCTAGAAAATTGACTTTAGGAGAAAAGGTGCCAATAACTATGATATAAAATTGTTGGAAAAGTAATGAGTTTCAGGACCTTCCTTTGCTAAGTAATGATAGGATGAGGCAGCCTTACCTGCCTTATAAGGAAGTAACAAGAGACTCACAGAACAAACTACATGGACATACCATACCCCCCACACACACATTGATGATTATCTAGCTTTAAGAAATACAATGGGTGTACAAAGAATGCACCGTCAAAGAGAATGCAGAGGTGGCCCAGAAAGCCTGAGACTACCAAGGACAGTGTGGAGTAAGAGCTCTTTCTAATGAGGACTGCAAGCCCACACAAGGAATCAAAGAGGTGCTGAAGATACTATGTCTGTGTCCAAAGCAAAAAGTAAAAGTAATTTTTACAAGCCCATCATTTTTTCCTATGAAAATACATCTCATAGCAAAGTACATAATAAAATTTGTGATTAGTTCAACTCTGTGTTAAGAATATTATATGAGCAAGCAAAGTTAGGGAACATCCTCATACTACTGACTTCCCAGCAGTCTGATTTGTAGAAGTAACACTTCTGTAAAACACTGCAGTTCAGAGACAACACAAGAGTTAAGTTGTACAGGCAGCGCCAAAATTAATCAGACTTCTTTTCTTTCAATGTTTTCAGAATCAAGAAGAAGAAGAAGAAGAAGAAGAAGAAGAAGAAGAAGAAGAAGAAGAAGAAGAAGAAGAAGAAGAAGAAGAAGAAGAGGAGGAGGAGGAGGAGGAGGAGGGGGGGGAAGAGGAAGAAGAGGAGGAGGAGGAGGAGGAGGAGGAAGAAAAAGAGGAGGAGGAAGAGGAAGAAGAAGAGGAGGAGGAGGAGGAAGAGGAGGAGGAGGAGGGGGAAGAAGAAGAAGAAGAAGAAGAAGAAGAAGAAGAAGAAGAAGAAGAAGAAGAAGAAGAAGAAGAAGAAGAAGAAGAAGAAGAAGAAGAAGAAGAAGAAGAAAAGATGTGTCAGGCCTCACTACTTGATCATTCTCCTGTGTGTTTTAACTATAACTCATAATATAATCACATTGTCTCATGAACGCCATATCTCAAGATCATAATAAATGCAAGGAAGCAGCAAGGAAGATGTAAAAGATTATGAAATCTCACCCAGGGAAAATTATCTATCTTTGGATGCAGACTGAAGGATTTAACAGATGGATATATGTATCATTTTTCTTTTCAAAATGAAATCGAGGTAGAGATTTGGATTTACTTTGCCCTTTTTCTTTCCTCATGTATGTACATGTGATGTGCATGTGTGCATGTTTATATGTGCTGTGTGTGTGTGCGCGTCCACGTGCATGCTCTTGCACACGCATGCATGCAGGTGTGCTCGTGCATCTTCCTTGACTCCTGTCTACTTTATTTTTAGAGGCGAGGTCACTCAGCTGAACTCAGAGTTCACAGATGTGGCTAGCGCACCCAGGCAGCTTGCTCCAGGGATTCTCTGAGTTACTTCATTGCTCTGATAAACACTGAATTATTTGCCCTTAAGGTTCCAGGTGCATAAGCCTCCATCATGATGGGAAACACACAGGCATGACAACGGAAGCAGGATCCTGAGAGCTTACATTCTTTACTTAGGCACAAAGCAAAGGGTGGCGGGGGTAATAGAAGTAAGTAAGGCTTTTTACTTTCAAAGCCCAACTCCACTGAAGGCATAAACTTCCCTGAACTGTGCCACTAGCCAGGGACCAAGTGTTCAAATGCCAAAGGTGATGGGACACATTTCTAATTCAAACAAGCACAGTACTTTTTATCTCAGCCTCCTGAGCACTGTAATCACAGGCTGACTACCCACCCAGCATTTAAATGGGACACATATGTAAACATACATACATGCACATCACACATACGCACACGAGGAAAGAAAAGGGGTAAATTAAATGGGAATTCGAATCTTAGTTCCCATGCTTGCTTGACAAGTGTTTCAACTATTGCTCTGTCCTTTGCCCTGTCACTTCATTATACTGTAGTAATGCAAAACTACCATAGAATAATATACAGAATCTGTGTGGATTGAACAGAGATGGTCCCCATAGATTCATGCATTTGAATGCTTGGCCCATAGAGAGTGGCATTATTAGGAGGCATGGCCTTGTTGTCACTGGAAGGAAGTACGTCACTGTGAAGGTGGGCTTTAAGGTCTCATATACTCAAGAAATGTCCAGTGTGGGAGAGTCTCCTGCTGCCTGTGGTTCAAGTTGTAGCACTCTTAGCTCTGTCTGAATACTACCATGTTTCCTGCCAGGAAATTAATGGACTAATCCTCTTGTGGTGGTTTGAATATGCTTAGGTCAGGAAATGGCACTATTAGAAGGTATGGCCTTGTTGGAGTAGGTGTTGCCTCATTGGAAAAAAAATACATCACTGTGGGGGTGGGCAATATGACCCTTGTTCTAATCATATGAGAGCCAGTCTTCTCCTAGCAGCCTTCAGATGGAGATGTAGAAATCTCACCTTCACCTGAACTATGCCTGCCTGGATGCTGCCATGCTCCTGCCTTGGTGATAATGGACTGAACCTCTGAACCTATAAACCAGCCCCATTTAAATGTTGTTCTTTATGAGACTTGCATTGGTCATGGAGTCTATTCACAGCAACAAAACCTTAACTAAAACACCTCTGAAACCTTAAGCCAGCTCCAGTGAAATGTTTTTCTTTTTAAGAGTTGCTGTGGTCATGGTAGCTCTTCATGGCAATAAAACACAAACAAGTTTCAGAATCTCAAAGTTCATGAAGCCCCAAGCTTTAATCCTTTACCCACTGGGTCTTACATTCGTCATGGTGGAGCTGGCAAAGCAGAAATCATAGTTCACAACATGCCTGCCAGCATGGTAAAAGCAAACAAAATGAATGGACAAAATACAGAAACCTCAGCACAGACGCAACACGCACAGACACAGCAACACACACACACACACACACACACAGCAACACACAGACACAGCAACACACAGACACACACACAGACACAGCAACACCCAGACACACACACACAGACACAGCAACACACAGACACACACACAGACACAGCAACACACAGACACACACACAGACACACACACACACAGACACAGCAACACCCAGACACACACACACAGACACAGCAACACCCAGACACACACACACACAGACACAGACACAGCAACACCCAGACACACACACACACACAGACACAGCAACACACAGACACACACACACAGCAACACACAGACACACACACACAGACACAGCAACACACACACAGACACAGCAACACACAGACGCACAGACACAGCAACACACAGACGCACACACAGACACAGCAACACACAGACACACACACAGACACATCAGTACACAGACACACACAGACAGAGCAACACACAGACACACACACAGACAGAGCAACACACAGACACACACACAGACACATCAGTACACAGACACACACACAGACACAGCAGCACAAGATAAAATACATGAGGTTAGGAAATTGTTCACTATTTTAAACAGGAGGCTGACAAACCTTTATGTGACTCAAGAAATGATGGAACAAATCTCATGATCACATAAATAATAATGTCTTAACCAATGCAGAAACTTCCAATAGACTCCTATGTGGCCTCCACAGCCCAATCCAGCAGCTCTTTCCTCTAATATGCTGTACTTAATTCACATCCTAATTGTTCCAAATTCTTAGACAATTGTGAGTTCTTTTCACAACACAATCATGTCACTGTAGCTCTGACACACTGACTGAGCTCTGATGCTAACACGGTCCCATACCCCAAGACACAAAAGTCAGTGGTGCTTTGCAGTGCGGTTGTGGATCCTGACAGACTTGGGTTGCTATGAGTTCTTCATCTGACCTCTGATGCTTCTGCTTGACAGCAAGGGGCCCCAGGGCTTTGGATGCAGTTCATAGGAAGTTAATTGTGTTGATTATTGAGAATAGTGAGATTAGATGTCTATGTGAGTTCTGCTGAGAATGGTACTCGCACATCCCCAGCTATTCTGAGCAAACAGCAGTGGTCCCTAATTCATGACAGAAAAGCATGTCCAATGTGACTTAACAGAAGAGACTTGAACTTCAACCCATTTCTACTTGCTATATAGCATCTTGTGCTTGACAACTGGTCCTGTTGAGCCTGGAGTGGATGTCAGGAGCTGAGCTGAGTTGGGCAGGAGTGTTCAGAGAGATAGAATTAAAGGGTTAATCCTATACTCACTGCTGTGGTGTGAGCAAAACGTTACAGCCCAAGCATCTGCTGAAAACAATACACCAGTGCAGACACGGGGGTCGATGGCTACTGAGAAACATGAGCAAAAATATTCATTAGGTTTATGGATCTTGAAATGAGTGCATAAAAAAGAGGGAAGATGATTTGGAGAGCATTTGAAATGGAAAAGGAGATTGAGGTAAAAGTGTTTCTGAGGTTTGTTACTCTATCCTCATCAAGCAGCAGAGGCAACTAGTCTTCTCTCCAGGGCCTTGGATACAGTGGATATGGAAAACCGGAAATAAGGGTATGCAAGCCTGTGCAAGAGTGTGGCCGTTCAGCTGTAGTTCCCTTCTGTCTTCCCTTCACTCAGTGCAATGGCTGTGTGACAGCCTGGAGCTGAGAGACAGCTTCACAGTCTCTGCTGGGGGCCAGCCAAGTAGAGCCTTTTTGATTACCCCTAGTTAGGCCTGAAAAAGCACATCCAGAATTTTAATCAGGAGCCAGACTTCTCAGTGGGACCTGGTATTGAGGCTCATTATATGCTAAAAACGATTGCCTATGTGAGCACTGCTAAGAACAACACCTCCACATTCCCAGCTATTCTGAGCACACCTCAGTGATCCCTAATTCAGGACAGAAAAGCATGTCCAGTTTGACTCATCAGAAAGGACTTGAATCTGAACCCTGTTTCTACTTGCTGTATAGCATCTTGTGGTTGTCATGTCTGGTCCAAACTCTGAAATAGAATTGAATCCTCTACCTGAAGTAAAAAGAACAAATCATTTGTCTTTGGGTTCTGGGAATCTTGCACAGTAATTCAATCTAATTACAGATGTCGGTGGTCGTACATGGCAAAAGGGAAAGTCTCCCAGCCCTGCCACAGTTCCGTGCCAGAAGGAAACGAAGACTACAGGTGACCCATGAGTGTCCTTCAATAGCTATCTTATGGAGCTTTGAGAAAATGAAGACAAATACCACTGCCTTTATATAGAAGGAAAAAGAAATTGTGTGAACTATGGTGGTATCTTTATTGGATATGGTGGTATTTTTATTGGATATTTTCTTAATATTTACATTTCAAATGTTATCCCCTTTCCCAGTTTCCCTTCCATTTCCTCTATTAGATTGTTCTGACACCCACTCACTCCCACCTCACAGCCCTGGCATTCCCCTACACTAGGGCTATGAGCTTTCCCAGAACCAAGGGCCTCTACTCCTATTGATGCTAGACAAGGCCACCCTCTGCTGCATATGCAGCTGGAGCCATGGGTCCCTCCTTGTGCACCCTTTGGTTGGTGGTTCAGTCCCAGGGAGCTCTGGGGAGTCTGGTCAATATTGTTCTTTGTATGGGGTTGCAAACTCCTTCAGCTCCTTCAGTCCTTCCCCTAACTCCTCCATTGGGGCCCCTGTGTTCAATTCAATGGTTGGCTGTGAGCATCCGCCTCTGTATTTGTCAGGCTCTGGCAGAGCCTCTCAGGAGACAGTTCTATCAGGCTCCTGTCAGCAAGAACTTCTTGGCATCTGCAATAGTGTCTGGGTTTGGTGCCTGACAAGGAGTCATTTTAAGGAGTTTAAAGTTTACTGAGATGTATTTATTAGGAATTATAAGATATACCTGTGTGGAGATAAAGCTTTTAAATTATGGTCATTCTGAGTCTCAGTTGTCCAACTTCTGTTACATGGTGTTATGGCTTTAATTTTTCCCTCCAAGTTTATGTATTTGAAACTCAGTTCTAAGTACAATGAGGTTGGGGGTGGGTTGAAGAGGGAATTATATCATGAGGTCTTTATGTGAAGGGATTAATGTCATTACAGATATGGGTTTCTTATAAAGAAAACCTATATCTTCTTGCACACTCTCCCATGGTGAAGGCAGCAAAATCATCCTCATCAGACATATGACACTTGGGCTGTCTCGTCAAATGTTTTTCTTTGTAAATTTCCCAGTCTCTGGCATTCTGTTATATCAGGAGAAGACAGATGAAGACATATGCTTGCATGGCATATATAAGCACAATACTGAAAAAAAACAATTATATTATTTTTTTGGTTTTATTGTGTCCTAAAAGTATAAAATAAAAAAACTCTTCAAAACTTCCATATTGAGGATAGGCTATTGTGCAACTCCAATCATGTCATGATGTGGTCACTTCCTTTCTACCATGTTGCCTGACTATCCCAGAATATTACCAAATATGAAGGGTGAGGTGGTTTTGTTCACAAAGAAATGTATTCACTGTACACTGTGGACATGGTGGGCTGTGTTCATAGTTGGTTAGGTTCACAAAGGGCTGTGTCCATGATGGGCTGTGTCTATGGTGGGCTGTATTACTGGTAGGCTCTGTTCACAGTAAGCTTGCTCCAAGGTAGGCTGTACCAAGGGCAGGAGACATCATGGTGTATACAGTGTCAGTTGCACCGTTAGATATCCTCTACTCTTAATTCTCAGGGATTCGAAGTTCTAAGATGAGTCACTCCGTAGTGTTCACAAGCTCAGCCTGCTATCTCTCTGCTGTCTTCAGGACCACATACTTCTACCAATTCCTCCAATCCCATAGATAAGGCTGATATGTATATGAGGAGCATGGAATTATGGAATTTATTTTTATCATTTCTTTTGGGAAAATATGAAATTGAATTCTTCTTTCTCCATATCTCTTTTATAAGGCTATTGTCAGTTCGCCTCCAGCAACCCCAGGAACCCTCCTTCCTTGCCTAATCCATGCCTACAGGACTCAGTAAGCAAAAACTATAAAAGCTCTTTAGTAACCTGCTTCACTCCATGTGCCCAAAGCCTCTAGAAGGGATTGAACAATATTTAAGCAAAGGCCCTTCTGCTCTTTTCATGGACACAAAGGCAGCCAGCAAGAAGCCATTTTTTTCTATGCACTCTGTAAAAGTAGAGAGCCTTCCAGGGACCCAATAATTACAAAGTTGAGCCTGAGCATTGGACAGCAGCCATGCTTCATGCTGCAGCCGACTAGGTTCTGCTGACTCTATTATATTGTGCTGAGAAGTTTCTGAATAAACTGTGTGAGATTGTCTGGACATGAAAAAAGCCCACACTGACTCCTGTGGTATTAAGGTTCTGACTTCTTAGCGCAGCAGCCATCTCTACTGGTGCGTTCAAACATTTTAGCAGTTTCCTTAAACTTTAGAAGGATTGGTGTTGAAATGGTGACTGCATGTGACCTATTATTCTAGATAGGTTTATTGTGAGTGTGATAAAACACTGATCAAAACCAACTCACAGAAGAAAGGATTTAATTCAGCTTACAGCTTTATAGTCTATCATGAAGTTACGTCCGGGTAGAAATGGAGGCTGAGGCCATGGAGAAATGTTGCTAACCGGCTTTTCTGCTATGGCTTCCTCAGCCTTTATTTTATGCAATCCAGGATAACCTGATCAGGAAGATAATACCCACAGTGGGCTGGCCTCACACTCCAGTCATTAATCAAGAAAATAGTTCCCACACATGGCTACAGGCCAATCCAATAGAGGAAGTTCCTTAGTTGAGGTTTCCTCTTCCCAATTGAATAAAGCTTACATCAAATTGACAAAATGCTGCCTAGTACACTGATAAATTGACTTACTTTTAATTTGTGACAGTGATATTTAATTTCCAATTAATCTTACCACCCTGCTTTTCCACTATTTAAATCAACCTTTGCAGGACATGATTCTAGAACATTGAACAATTATAGGGCTTTAATCTCTATATACTTTGACTATTGCTTTATATGCCGAAGGTGACCTGATTGTGACCCAGTTAAGGACTTTAAAATGAGTAGATTGCCTTGGATTATCTAGGTTGACCCTGAATGTCTCAGAGAATCTTTCCACTGTGGTTAACAGGTACTTTGGAGATTCATGGCTAGCCAAAGTGCTGAGAATAAATGACTGTTGAATGTTTACCCCTTCTGCGGTACTGAGAAAACTGAGAGAATACTGCTGAAGAGTGAGAGGAAAGAATGTAAGAACAGGAAGAGTGGTAGAGTTCTGGAAAGCTGTCTTGGAGGCAAGACATGATCTCTATGCTTTTAGCAGCTGTGATTGCCTCCAAGAGCCCGCATAAGATTGGGCCCACTGGTATTCCATAGCAGATAGATAATGAGTTCATGAACCTCCTTGCCCTTCCAGAGAACTGATAACCAGTTGAGTTGCTTGAGGCTAGAGAAATATTTTCCTCAGTGGTGTAGCTACTGATAAGTGTCTAGTCTCCTGTAATTAACCTCTCAGTCATGCTTTTATAATTAACTCTAATTAAACTCATTGACCCACCCAAAAATGACATGAAAGTAAAGGGGAGACTAGTTGGGAAGAGGAGAGAGTTCAGTGAGAATATGAGGGTAAGAGGTGGTAATGGAGATAAACATGATTAAACTACTTATGTACATAATCACATATACTTAACATGTTCCAGTAAAAATTCACATGTGATGGATCCGGAGAGATAGTTAGTCATTTTAAATATAAAAAAGAAAGTGTGAAAACCAAGTAGAAAGAGATTTGAGGATGCTGGACTTGATATTGGAATGACATGCACACCAAGCCAAGCAAAATCGGTAGCATGGCGCCTAGACAAGGCCTGGAATGTATTCCTCCCTTGCAGCCTGTCTTGGGAACAGCCTGTTTTCAGGGTAATAATTTATAATCAAACAAATGTGATTTCTGGTGGAGCTGCCAGGCATTTTTCAGACACTGTGTAATGTCATGATGAAGATAACTGTGGCTTTGACTCAGTGAACTGCTCTTTATGTAAAGATGCCTTTTCGTTTTATGGTTTTAATCTTGAAACTAGGGACAAAATAATGAATACAAATTAATTGTGGAGGTTTAGTGTGAATCAGACTGGAAAAAAATTGGAAGAACATTTGAGAAGACTGGAATAAATGAAGATAAAGCAGGTTTATTAAGGGAAGAAAACATTTTAAAAGAAAATGCATATTTACAATGTAAAACCATTTAGAAAGATAAAAGAGTGTGTCTTGACAAACTACAGTAGGATCCAAAGTTGGACTTGAAAAAGAAATGGTGTTAAATAATCCTGATTGTTTTATGAAAGATTGAGGGTTCATATAATCAAGTAATGAAACATTAAAATTTACCACAGCTAAAGACTTATTATCAGTTGAATAGACAGAGCAATGGAACAGAAGAAATGGAACAAACACAAACTCAAGAGCATTTAACAGTTTAATTAGTATGGAAGTTGTCATATTTAAAAACTAAGAAAAATGGTTAAGTTATGTAACAAAGAGTCATAGAGTAATTGGGAATGCATCAGAAAAAGTAAAGGAAATTGAAAGTCTATTGCATAGTATCATTTTTTTCTTTTCTTTTATTGAATATTTTCTTTATTTACATTTCAAATGTTATCCCCTTTCCCAGTTTCCCCTCCAGAACACCCCCCCCATCCCATTCCCTCAACCCCTGCCTCCATGAGGGTTCTTCCTCCCATCCACCCACTTCCTCCCACCTCCCCACCCTGACATTCCCCTACACTAGGACATTGAGCCTTCATAGGATGAAGGCTCTCTTTGAATTGATGCCTGACAAGGCCCATCCTCTGTTACATATGCAGCTGGAACCATGGGTCACTCCATCTGTACTTGTTGGTTGCTGTTTTAGTCCCTGGGAGCTCTGGGGTGTCTGGTTAGTTGATATTGTTGTTCTTCCTATTTGGGTTGCAAACCCCCTCAGCTACTTCAGTCCTTTCTCTAACTCCTCCATTGTGGACCCTGTTCTCAGTCCAATGGTTGGCTGCTAGCATCCACCTCTGTATTTGTCAGGCTCTGGCAGAGCCTCTCAGGAGACAGCTATATCAGGCTCCTGTCAGCATGCACCTCTTGGCATCCCCAGTACTGACTGCATTTGGTGACTGCATGTGGGATGGATCCCATGTGTGGCAGTCTCTGGGTGGCCTTTCCTGTAGTCTCTGTTCCACACTTTGTTTCCATATTTCCTCCTGTGAATGTTTTGTTTCCCCTTCTAAGAAATACTGAAGCATTCACACTTTGGTCTTTCTTTTTCTAGAGCTTCATGTGGTCTGTAAATTGTATCTTGGGTATTCCAAACTTTTGGACTGATATCCATTTATCAGGGAGTACATATCATGTGTATTCTTTTGTGATTGGGTTAGCTCACTCAGGATGATACTTTCTAGTTCCATCCATTTGCATAAGAATTTCATGAAGTCATTGTATGTAATAGCTGAGTAACATTTCACTGTGTAAATGTACCACATTTTCTGTATCCATTCCTCTGTTGAAGGACATCTGGGCTCTTTTTAGCTTCTGGAGGCACCTGACATCCTTAGTCATCAGGGAAATGCAAATCAAAACAACCCTGAGTTTCCACCTCACACCAGTCAGAATGGCTAAGATAAAAACTCAGGTGACAGCAGATGCTGGTAAGGATGTGGAGAAAGAGGAACACTCCTCCATTGTTGGTTGGATGGCAAGCTGGTACAACCACTCTGGAAAACAGTCTGGCAGTTCCTCAGAAAATTGGACAAGTACTATCTGAGGACCCAGCTCTACCACTCCCGGGCAAACACCCAAAAGATGTTTCAACATATAACAAGGATACATGCTCCGCTATGTTCGTAGCAGCCTTATTTATAATGGCACAGTATCATCTTAAATAAAATGCTTTATGAAGTCAGAGAAACAAACAAGATCCAGGTTATGTAGGACTTTTTACTAACTGATAGAGAGAGAATCTCTTGTACTATATGGACACCACCTGCCAATAAAAAAAAGCAAAAAACATAAAATAAAAAAACAACAAAAAAATGCTGTTGGTCTGTCAGCTTAGGCAGGGAATAGGGAAGTAGAAGTTCTGGTTCAGGGAGAGGATTCCCGGGAATCGAATCAGGCATGGGGAGTTTCATTCCAGAGACAGAAAATGGAAGATGGTTGCCTGAAACTGAGGACCAGGTTATCAGCTACTTGGCATGACTTAGAACAGAATAAACGGATAATTATGTTGTGAGCTAGTCAGGGAACATGCAAAGATTTTGATTTAGGCATAGTTTGTGAAATATTAAATCTCAGATGTGTTATTATTTCTGGGAACAAAGTGAATGGGTGGAAAAACATAAGGTTACAGATGGCTTTAACTATAAACTAAAGAAACCCACAATTTGAACTATAGGGAATAAGCCATAATTTAGTGGTATGAAGCCTCAAGATAGCATGCTTTAAGCATATTTTATGAAAATCAGTGTGACTTCAGTGTGGTGAACTAGAAACGTACAGATAGAGCAAGACAGCAACAGCACCAATCAGGAGGCTGATGTAGAAACCCAGGGAACAGAGCAGATTGGATTAAGAGGCAGTGCAGGAGGTGGACACAAGTAGATATGTTTTCCAGCATCTTTTTGAGAATATCTACTGGGTGTAATAACAGATTCTCCAGAGACGAACAAAAAAACATCGAGTATAAGTGAATTATTGGTGAGAGTCATCAGAGAACAGTGCAGTCGAACTTGCATTCCACTGCAGGATCGGTGGCCTGGAGCAAGCCCAGCAGATGCCAATGTGGGGGTGCATGTGGGAATATAGGAATGTGGTGGTTTAAAAAAGTGGCCCCCATATGCTCATATGGAATGGCACTATTGGGAGGTGTGGCCTTGTTAAAGGAAGTATATCACTGGGGGACAGGCTTTGAGTTTTCAGATACCAAGCCAGGTCTCATGTATCTCAATCTCTCTTCCTGCTACCTGCCAGTCTAGATGTAGAACTTTCAGCTCCTTCTCCAGCACCAGACCTGCTTGCACAACACCACGATTCCCACCATGATGCTAATAGACTAAATCTCTGAACTGTAGCCAGCCCCAGCTAAATGCTTTCTTTCATAAAAGTTGCCATAGTCATGGTGTCTTTTCATAGCAAAGGAAATCTAAGACAGTCAGGTCACACACCCCCAGTACTGTTCTTGCTATCTAGTTTCTATCAATTAAGACATCGGCTTAAGTAAGGAACAGAAGTGTTGAGGAATAGCACTGGACCCAAAGTCAATGCACTGACTTTGAGTTGATGAAAGAACTTTGAAGCTAAAACAGAGTAGTGTGAAACTCAGCTGACATAACCTTCAATTGCCCCACTGAGTATGGCCGGAGCAATACATTCATGCTGAACCTGATTTACTACTGGAGGCTTATTCCACACCCTACTCCATGACAGCTCCTTTATGTATGTCAGTCACTTACTCCGTGCCAAGGAAACCCCAGGTTGTTCTAATATTTTAGGTGTGAATCTCAAGTCTCCGCAGCTGAGGTGAGAACAAGACAAGACTAAATCAAAACGGCACACAGATTGGCCCTGCGCGTTAACGGCCTTCACATCATCTCCTCTTGGTGCAGGGATTCATACTGAATTCCAGCAAAGTGGTTCTTTACTGTTATCTTACCCATGAAGATTGAAGAATTTTCTATTGCTAATAGCAGGCTGCTCCCTGACTAAGCAGCCATGCCTATATTCTGTATAAGTGGGAGGAATGGTCCATTTGTGCACAGGAGGACTTAAAGGGAGACCAATGTAATTCTGATATTTGGCCCATTGACTATCTCATCTCCATCACCAGTATTGTTCTCAATGACAAACAAATATGACTTCTCCTTAATTGAGAAAAGTAAAGAGATCAAACCTCATTTCTAATTGATTGGGGAAAGTGAAGAAATGATAAAGTTTCCTCACTACCTCCCAACTCATCTACTTGTTTGCGTGGGCTTGGAGGCCACATCATCCATGTTTCTCTGTGAAGGAGGAAGTGCTCAGCTTACAGTGAGCAAAAAGAGTGATTAGCTATTTGCATGATCGAAAGACAGTATGACAATGTCTTTTTGGGGTGGGGCATGTGGGAGGTGTAGAGAGAAGAAATTAGTACAAAGGGACATTAAGAATTCATCGAAAAGGAGCTGAGCCCAGATGCTGTGGTAGATAGAAGATTCTAGCTGTTCTCAGCTGTGGAGCTGCTGACAGTGTAGACAAGGACATATGTAGCCAGGACTTTGGATGAATCAAATGACTAAAATGGTGAGAAATTGCAGTGAGTCATGCATACATTCAAAGTCTTAATTGCAAAAGCTAACCTGTATCATTTCCAGGCCACTGTTACTCCAGAAATCCTGTGTCTGGCTCTCTAATCACTATCTAACCTCTAACCTGACTGTCCGTGTCATATACCCCTACCCCCACACCACGCTTTAAGCTTCCTTCCACTTCAGGATATGCATGCCTACTGATTCTTGTGCCTGTATCTCTGTGGATCCCTTCTCTTTCTCTTCCAAGGTTTTGGGTGAGGATTTTCCCCATTCAACCTGACATACCATATATCTGCTTTATTTTTACTCTTAGAATCACCACCTGAACAATTTAATATCATCTTGTTTACCCCAATTGATATTCTTATTTTTAGTAGAAGTGAAATTAGTACTGGGACGTCAGTTTTTAATTGATACATCCTGCATCCTTAGCATAGTTCTTTAAACTGCTTTACTTTTAAATCCTACATTCGCTCCACATGATTACCTAATAAATCAATATTTTTGAAAGAAAGGTATCTATACATAGAATAAGCTGAATAAGTAGTAAGTCATGACAAGTGATGGGCAGTGTAGAAGAGAGAGGATTAAAGACATGGGGCTCATTAGGAAGCCACAAGTTACTGAATTTGAGATACCAGAGTGAGTAAAGGGAGATAAATGGATGCAGGTATAAGCGATGAGAAGCCATCTAGGATATGACTATAGGAAGAAGAGATTCTGCAGCAGTAGCTACAGGCTCCCTGGAGGAGTGGGGGTCAAGGAAAAACATGGCAATGGAAATCTGCAAGAATGTTGGTAAGCACAGAGTTAGAGGGAGTAGCAAGGAAGAAGAAGCTAATGTCTTAATAGAGGGAAGACTGCTGAAGGACTCCGACAATGGAGTCAAGATCACCTAGGAAAGAGCTTGGCTTAGAACTTGTTATGTGGTTCACAGGGAGAATGAGGAAGAGGAAGGCCCAGGGAGCTATAGAGGAAATCTTCGCTGAAAACCCTACTTCTCTCCCCTCAAGTTAAGGAGTGAGCTCAGGATGCTGCACAACCTCTTTCTAGTTCTACTGTACATAGAAATCTGTGCTGAAGAGGACCCAGAGTGAGAAGTGGTTTGTACAAACCCTACACTTTGCCATTCAGGCTTTTGCAATCATGTGATAAAAAAACTTTTAAGGATGCATACATTTAGGGTATTTTCTAAATTTCAAATAATAAATAGGTATTGCTTCTAGTCACAAGATGCTTTAAAATATAAATTGCTCAAATAATCATAAAACCTATTGATCACCCATCGCCACTTAACTCCTTCAGCAAATCTCCACACACTCGGAGTGCATGCAGATCAACTGGGGAGAGGAAACAACCATAGCACGTTCAGCACGCCACTTCTCACCAAGCCACACACCATTATCTCCATGGAAGCTGACTGGATGCAGTTAAACATCGAGAATATTATTGAGTCTGCCTGGTGAAATGCAAGAGGCTGCCACACTGTCACATGCACTATGCTTCCCTGTGGCACCATGCTACTGGTGGCATTGGTATAGGACATTTTCAGGCTGGAAACAAAAGCTAAGGCCTATTATCAACTTCTCCCTAGAGCTGTAAATTCTAACAGCATTTAATCCCTTGGGATACAGCCACTTTGGAGCAGGCCTTCTTCACCTTGGCTCTATTATGATCTCTGAATATCAAAGCTGCAGGAAAAGTGTGCTTGGGTACCAGTCTTAACCGTACGCAAGGTCTTGCTCCAGTGTGACTAATGAGGGGCCATAGAAATTCAGGAATTAAGCTGACAGGTGACGTGGAGCTATTATACATATGAATATATAGTAATTTATGATTTTGAGTTTTAAAAGCACCCTCATTCTGCCATCGAGCTAGTTCAAACTATTCACCTTCATGTTGCACATGGATTTAAAACTGGTTACTTCTGCTCATTAACTGAAGAACAAAACTATTTAGCATGTATAACATATGTCAGTGGCCAGGCAATCATAGGTGTCATTTACCTGTAGTGGGAAAGCTGTCTTTCCTCCTCTCAGTCTTCACCTATTCTAGGGATATATTACAAGATGAATCCCATGGAAGGCACAGACACCTCAACTGGATCTTGACCCTTGAGCAGTGGAATTAATTTAAAACATAAGCACTGTGCCCATGTTTCTAATTTCCTTTCTACCCACAAAAGGGCTTTTCCATTTTTACTTTTAAACCTTTTTTTGCTGGAGGCCTTTGTCTACTTAAGTTTGTTTCCATCTTTAAAGTGATGTTTTCCTGGAAGAATAAATGTGTTGTGGTGGATCAAAGAGGATTTAAGTCTCTAAGTACCAGTCCAAACACAGCTCCTGGCTTCAGAGAGCAGCTGAGGGGTCTCCGTTCTTCCCATGATCCAAGCTGGGTTTTTGGCCCAGCTGCAAGACAGATTGGCTCATTAGATTTCATTACCTGCACTGGGAGAGAGATGGTTGAAGCACTGGGATAGCCTAAGACAAAACCATTTGTAAAAGTGTGGCATACATCTCCTATAACAGATTACAATAAGACTAGGCACAAACTCATATCCAGGGTGGATTAGGAAACTCAGTAGGAGGAAAAGGGTCCCAAGCGTGGGCAAAAGAGTGAGTTACTCCCCACTCCAGCTGTCAGTAGTCCCACAAGAACACCAAGCTACATAACCTCATCGCAAATTTTATCTCCACCCTTTGAGATACAAATTTAAAAGTATACTATCTTAATAGTTTGACAAACCGTGACTTTCTCCATAGATGTGGGAACCAGGTGAGATGATAAGATAATCAGATTAGATTGTATCCTTTCTCACCCAGACATTATAGAAAGATAGAGGCCTAACCTTAATGGAAAGTTTAAGTAGAAAAACTATCTCTTGCTATGATGACAAGACAAACTTTGCCGTTTCTTAGGACAAAGCTAATCAGCAAACACAGATGTCCCAAGGCATCCCATTTTCAATTTTTAAAACCCACCTGTTCTTATTTCAGCGGCCATGTGTATCTAAGTACAGCATGTGTTTTCCCTTTTATTGCTGGCAATGTGCGAATAAATCAATTTTGTGTGCTCAGCAGTGTGATTTTGCTTTAAGAATGCACACAGAAGAAATAGGTCTTACGTGGCTAGTGAAGGGAAAGAGAAAACTCTAAACAGAAGACAACAGCAGCATGCTCGTCAACCAAGGCAAATGACGGAATAGTAAGGAACTTGGCTGTCCTTACAGTTGAGCAGAATGGAGCCACCCATGCTTGCTGTATATCCTTTGTCAGTTACTGTGAAAACATCTGAAGAGGAAAACTAAGAAAAGCCTCAACAGAGCCGATGAGCAAATGGGCATTCTTTTTTTATTATTTGATTTCTGTTTTAAACACTTCATTTAGAGTAACTGACATTCTTTAGGACTTCAGAAAAGTTGGTATTAAACATGAGACTAGATAGACACACTGTTTACCTTGAAGGAATGCAAACTGAGCATGTACCTGAGGTCTTCTGTAGCTACTGGTGTGCATGTAGCTACTGGATTGCAGGAGCCTGCAATCTGAAGGCTCATAGAGATGATCCTCTGTGAGCAGAGGCAATAGAGTCTGTCCTGCTGATTGGGGTGCAAATATCGGCGAGAGGATGAGTTGTCTGACAGAGCCATCCAATGAGGTGCTGAATAGCTATGCTGACAAGTAGCTATGTTGAGTCTGTGGGAGTTCATTTTTCAGACGCCGAGTATAGGAAGCACTTATAGTGGCCAGTATACCACTAGGAGGAAGAAGGCCAGTTCACAAAAGCAACCTGGGAAAGCAGAGGACAAAGTGAAAGAGAAAACAGACCAAAGAGAGAATGCTCACATTGCATGGGCAATTCTTGAGAGCATGCAGTCTTCAGAATTTATAAAAGAAACCAACTTTGTTGTTCACGGGCAATAAACATTGGAAGCAACATCTGAAAAATATAATAGTGTGACAGAAATAGTAGGCAGTAATGACATTTTTATATGAATACAGCAAAATTCAAACCTATGTATACAAATCTGTGAGTTAGGTGAGAGGTGAATCAGAAGCACTAGGAACCCAGACAAGAGGATCAGAAAACTGATTCCCTTGATTTTGATTGATATTTCCAGGATGACACTGGAAAAGCAGCTGGAAGCTGAGATATTATTCCATGTACAGTACTCATAATAACGCACATACAATACCTAGTAATACTCATAAATAAAACCGAATTTCCATCTTTTTCTATATAGCCTATTTGAACTTATTTCATTGTTCCCTTAACAACTTGCATGAAATAAGAGAAGTAAGAACCCCCATAAATTGTTGATAGTTATATTAAGTGATGTATATATTTCACTGGTCAACCTGACACCAGAGAACTTCTTATGTATACAGATCCCTCTCTGACATATATACATAGGCACAAAGACTTGCCCTAAGCCATGGTTGGTGACTTGAAGAGCAATTGTGGCCACCAAGATATACACTAATTCAGATAGAATTGTTAAAATATGTTGTGTAAAGATACCATATATGTAGAGAAACAGCAATGATTTAACTGCATCAAAATGTTAGTTTTACTGGGATGCTGGCACATGCCTATAGATTACTACATGATAAGCATGATTATGTAGATTACTACATGATAAGCAAAGGACTGGGGGTTCAATGCCACCTGCTATTACATAATAAGTTTAAGGCCAACTTAGGGTACACGAGACTGTGTCTACAAAACAAAACGAACAAAATAATTAAAAAGTGGGTTAATCTTAACCCATCATGGAGACTTCAGTGTGCAAAATTAATCTATGAACAAATAAAAACAAAATAATTTGTTGGTAGGCTGACATGTAGAGCATAATCCAACTTAATATGTAGAGAAAAAGAGGTAGAAAATGAAGTAAATTATAGCCAAGAAGTGGTCCTTTATACTCAGGCAAACTTTCAATTTACTTTATGATCCCAGGAGCCTTAAAGTAGTTTACCCTAAATTCACCCCAAAGTATAAAAGTCACAGACAAATATTCACTTAAATAGACAGAATGATGCATCTCTAAAGATAGCCATGTGTTGATGCAGGATGCTGAATACGCCATGTTACATGATGGTGCAGAATTAAGCCCACAGGTGGACTAAAGGCTGTTGGTCTGTTCAACATTGATGTGAATTGTCACTTGATCCAGTGTAATCATGGGAATCTTAAGAGACAGAGGAAAAGTCAACACCTGAACTGGTTACCTGTCACAACAAAATACCCGACCAAAGCAAATTAAGGAAGGAAGTGTGTGTTTTGACTTTTATTGCAAAGCAAAGAACATCATGGCATGTAATTCCACCATGGGAGGGAAGGCCAAGCAGTTGGTTGTACTGCATCCTCAGTCAGGAAAAAGAGTGAATTCTTGGCTCTTTTTCTCCTTTGTATTGTATCTAGGACAGCTAGCCTCTGAAATGATGCTGCCCCCTACAAGGGTGAGTCTCCCCTCCTCCATTAACCTCATCTACAAATCCCCTCACCAGCATGTCCAGAGGCTTGTCTTTCCTGTGATTTTCATTCCTGCCTAGTTGATAGCTTTAACCATCACCCTTCCAAGTCATGAGATCTAAGAAAGACTTGTAGAGGAAATTTAATACAGCAACATGGCTGCTATGGCAAGGATTCTTCCAAAGATTTGAGGTGGCTGGAATGTAGATACCCCAGCCATACACACCTTTAATCCCTCTGCCTAGAATACATAGAGGACTGAATTGAGGAGCAAACAAAGTGACATATCAGAGAAAGATTTGATAAGATGAGTCAGAGATACGATATGCCCAACTCTCATGAGAACAGACATGAAAAAAAAAGACTTAAGAAAGCAGGAGGGAGGGAGGGAGGGAGAGAGAGAGAGAGAGAGAGAGAGAGAGAGAGAGAGAGAGACAGAGACAGAGACAGAGACACAGAGATAGAGACACAGAGATAGAGACACAGAGATAGAGACACAGAGATAGAGACACAGAGGCAGATAGAGACAGAGGAGACAGTTTAACCAGGATAGTTTTACAGAGACAAGTTGCAGATGAAGACAGAATGAGTCAAAAAATAAGGAGTCAGAAGATTAGATCAGAGCTGCAAGGCCGTACAAGTAAGGAAGCATGTTATATGTTAAGGACTTTATAAAAAGAACAAATCTGTAGATACCTTGACTCTAGTCCAGTGGGACCCATTAGTGAACTCTGATCTCTGGCATTGTACTCTATTAATTTGTATTGTTTAATCTACGAGAATTATGATGGTTTATAAGAATAAGAAGAGAAATTGATAATTCAGTTTTTACAATATGTATCTCTGTGTCCACCTCAAAGACATTTGAAATTTAAGGCCCCATTCCAATTATTATTGTCAAACTTCAGAGCCGAGTATACATTCTCAAACTTACTTTGAATAATTGACATTATTCTAAACTCAAAGAACTGTACTGTAGGTATACCCAAAAAGATATTAAAATGGTTTACTGTAAATATCACTCTGTAATATTATTTCAAGCAATCCATATGATATATACTACATACGTTCACAAACACAAATCTGAATTCTTATAAAATCTTAAAGTGCCTTAATCATAATTTCAAAATGATGCCCTTTGAGCTGACAGAATTTGTTTAGGAGAAATCCATCATAGTGAGACAAAAGGTACTTGACATTTTGCTGATACTCAGCATGCCTTTGTTAGTCTGTCTTGGATATTGCTTCACTTCAAGATCAAATGGAGGGTAACATATTGATTTTCTGAGCACATTTTTTATAGGACACCTAAAAAGCATCTCATCAACAGATGCATAGATTTTTTTCCTTTTGTTGAATAGACTGGGTTAATAGAAGCGACTTTAAATGACAACCTGGTTATTTACAGGAAAGCAGATAAAAGATTTATGTCCTATTTGTATGCATTGGGTCACGGTATGGGCATTTCAAATGGTAATAGGCTAAAAAGTCAAGCATGCTGGATTTTCATGTCATATTTACTGAGAACCATTAGACAGGGCACTAAACGCCTAAAGCTTGATACCAGAAGTGTTATGAGTGGTGAGATATGTGTAAATTCTTCATTAAAGAGCAAAACATTCTAATTCCAGAATGTTCAGGCTTACACAGGCCAACATTACCTCTGGTTAGTGTCCTTTGCTGTCTGTAAAGAAATCATTTAGCACCCCATTTTGGGTTTCTTTTATTACATTACATGTGAGAGAAAAATAACGCTACTAGATACAGCTCAGGAAAAGTCTGAGCGGTGTCCAGACCTGCAAAGGAGATGTCATAGTAAAAGAAGAGGAAAAGACAGGGTTCCTGCCCTGGCTTCTCCCCTTCCTACACCCATATGTAGCTTCAGATTCTTAAGACTTGATGAGTCCCTAGAAACCAGGATACAGGGTAAGCTGGGAGGTATACTTCTTTAAGATACATATAACATCAAGGAAAGGGCAAAGTTAGAGGGAGACAGATGTTTGACGTGTCCAGAGATACCACAAAGCGCATGCCAGAGACTCTAGAAATGGTCACTTCTCCCTAGTCCAGGATACTACATTTAGACCACACCCTTTATTACTGGCCAGAGATGTGTTACCACCCCTATTCCTTGGGCACTCATCCTGAGCATTTCGAGCTGCTCACTTCCAGATTTTTCCCTCAGTTTCATAAATTGCCAGAAATAATCTCCATTCATTTAAGGGGGCCAAACCTGTGAAAGGTGATGGGAAAAGAGTTGCTGTTACAGATTGATTACAGTTTCCTCACAGTGACATGATGAAATCAACCTTGAATAGCACATTTATTTTCAAAATTTGCTCTCAAACAGCAAAACCCTAGAGGCAAGATTTACATGACTCATACACCATGGGCAGGCAAGTGTTCCAATGTCCATTAGGAATCTAGCAATGGTGGATTTTCAGACTCATGGAACAGCATAAGCAAACTGAATATCTGAAATGAAAACAAGGTGGTTAGAGTCTTGTTTCTTTTAACGTTAAGAATAAAATGGAGAGCAATGAATAATGCTGAGCTTGTCTTCTCAAGGTATGTGTGAACGATGTCTCCCTTCTTCACGTCTTCTTGCCCATGAGAAGTAACATGGATTCTGCTATCTCCAATTATTGGTTGTGTCAGTGATAGTATCTTTGGCCCTCATTCTAATTGCTGGAACCTTTGAATGCATCATATTAACAAGGCAAGAGAGACCATCTTGCAGGACTCACCGGTGCTAACTCTATCGCATGCGCCCTTGGAAGCAGATGACATTTTTGTCTAGAGGGGGTGAGAGAAGAGTGCTGACAAAATTGAGAGATCAAATGTTTGTTAATTTTATTTGATACACTTTTATTGGCTCTGTGATGTGGAGACACCCACAAGGACCTGGGAGAAGTTCCAGGTGGCTAGAGGCCTCTTCAGAAGGAATTCGACGTCATCATCTTGTGGAAGCAAATATCGTGGTGTGTTTGACAAGCAGTAAAGAAATGGGAATCAGAAAGAATAGAACTCAGCTAACATCTGGATGAATTTAGAAGCGACTTCCCTTGAGCCTCCAGGAATGCATTCCAAACTCCTCCATATTCTGCCTTCATTTCTGTTCTCTTCTCCAAACCCTCCAAACCCTATTCCTAGTTTCCATGCTGAGAAATCTCTTCTCATCATTAAGTCGTCCTCACAGGTTTCACATTGTCCGGTCTTCAGTGGGTTCTGCTCATAGTAGTTGCAGTGATGTCTTTAGCAATCAAATCAAAGTAACTGAGTAGATACCTGTGTTCTTTGGAATATTGGGGAATTAAACAGGTACTATGTGTCTGTCATGGCTCAGGTCCATGGCACAGGGTGAAGAAGGAAGAGGTGGAGATGTAGAACACACGTGAATTTTTCAAGCTTTAGAATTCTTCAGAGCAAAGAATGATTTCATATATTAGGGAAAGCCAGGCTCACCCAGGAGTTTCTCAGAGGCCCCGATGAAAGGACCATGGGAACTTTGGTTCTGTTTAATTGTCCAGTAGTGGATTTAGCAAGGATAACCTATGGCTGGAGTGGGTCCTCCTCATAAGAGTCAAGGTTGTGGCTGTAGGGAACCAGATTCTTCCCCCTGAGCTCTGATTATCAGTCCTTAGGCATCTTATCTGAGGTATCCCATGCTCCCTTTGCCAGCACTGTATGATGTAGCTCTCTCCTGACCATTGCTATGTTACCCCTGCAAAAAGTATATGCAATGCCATACTTCTTAATAAACTTGCTTGGCATAAGCCATCAGTCTTGCAAGACTTGAAGTCCCAGATTCTGCTCTTGTCTTTGTTATTTCTCATCTTTATTTCTCATCCCTGGTCTTCTCATTCAACACATCACAGTTCAGGACACTGGTTTGGAGCAATATATATCATTTGATGAAGAGAATTACCTTCTGTATCGTCCTAGGGTTGACACAGTCTTGGGAAAAGGTGAAAATCTAAAGCTTAGAGGGTGGGATGAGTACTGGGTGGATAAAATGTTTGCCCTGAAATATGAGGACCTGAGTCTGAATCTGCGTAAGCTGGGCCACAGTTGCATCCCCCTGTATTCTCAGTACCCAAAAAGCAGAAATAAGGGACCCCTTCAACAACCTGACTGTTTACAATGTGCAGGACTGCTGGGATCTGTGAGACTCTACCTCAGTACATTAAATCAGTGGAATTGATAAAGACATTTTGTCAAAATTGGTCTTCGCTCACACATGCATTCTCACAGACCTGTAAACACACACACACACACACACACACACACACACACACACACACACACACACCACAGGCAACAAACATACACAACAAAGAAACAAGAACCCAGCAAAAATGAATTCTTCTGTGCTTAGAAATAATGTAACTGCTGAAGAGTAATGGAGCACATTAACAGAGTCTATGTCTGTTTTAATAAAGCAATCATTCCTCAAAGGGATGCTAATGGTGGGTACCAGCATGCCAATGGCATTTAAGATCAATCTACAATGGGAAAATAAGAAGCATCAAAGAAAAATAAGTGGAAAAGTGAAAATTAGTATATATCTTCTGGTTCAGTATTAGGAGATGAGTGTTGCATATCCAGGATTGGCCAAAAATATGTTAAAAAAAAAACACCGCAGACAGCATCTAAATGACATATATCTGTGCTGTGACTCTTCTGGGGGGGGGGGAAACGGATACTTGATGATAGTTTGCTAGTAAATCTGATGCTAAAATGTTTTGTTTGAGAGAAAAACAAGTATCTAATGCATCACTGTGTAGACATTTCTATTGCTTTCCCTCCGGCATTTTCATTTTTATGTGGGTTAAATATGAGAAATGATTTTTCTCTTTGTTCACATTTTTGTATTTTTAAAATTCCTTTAACATTCCCAAAGTGTCGCGCGCCCAATGTCCCGCCAGCAAGAACGACGCGCGGCAACAGGATTCTTCTGCGAGCAAGCCTTTACTGTGTTACAGCTCTTCTCAGTGTTACAGCTCTTCTCAGTGTTACAGCTCTTCTCAGTGTTACAGCTCTTCTGAACAGGGACCCCGAGCAGCAAAATCGCTCGGCTTATATAGACAGCAGTATGCTAATTATCTCTCAGGGATTGGTGGGGCTTGGATCACCCCACTACTTGTCCTCCAGGGATTGGCGGAGAATGAATCACCTCATTAGCATATTAACGGTCAACTAACACCTGGTGAATAAACCGCACATGTGCAGTACCGCTGTTCACCACTAGAGGGAGCCCTAGCAAGGGGACAAGCCTGCACATGCGCAGTAAGTCGTTTATATCCAGACAAGGCTGGATGTCGGCGCCATCTTTGTTTCGCCGCGCCGCTCTCTACACCAAAGTAGAAAGATTTTTTAAAAGCTCCTTAATATTTATCTGAAAATGGTAAATCTCACTTATTTTGTTTTATTTAATGGTTCATTTGGCAATTTAATTAAAAAAATTAAAAAGAAAGTCAGTTTTCTTTAAGAGTCTAGCCCCTGGTAAGAAGACAATGCCCTGGGGGAAGGCCACAGAGTGTGAAAATATATTGACAGCACAGATTCAATTTGATAAACAAAAGTATAGACAGACAGACCAAAAGTCAGACTGACAGACAGACAGACAGATAGATAGATAGATGAATAAGGTAGCACAGTTGGACAGGTAGGAAAGGGGATATTTATCTGGAAAAAGGTAGGGAGGGAAAAGTGGATATGACCCAAACACTGTGTATAAAATTCTCAAAATTCTGCAATTGCTAATCGCTTTGGCACTAAGGGTGGGACTTTCCACCTTCTTTTGGGATTTCTCTCATTTGAGCTCGCACAGGTCTTGTATGTGGTATCACAACTGCTGTGAGTTTCTATACACAACAGTCTTGCTGTGACCAGAAGACACTGTCCCCTTGCATTCATCCACCACCTATGGCTCTTACACTCTGCCCCTTCAGGAATAATCCTTGGAACTTGAAAGAAGGGGATATGATATGGGTACCCCATGGAGGGGTGTAAATCCCACATTCTCTTGTTCATAGCTCTCCCCACTACTATCAGGCTTCTTTTAAAATTCATTTTTATTATATATTATGTTTTACTCTTTGAATGATTGATAATTTAATTCTTGCATCTAATGTGTTCCTATTAAACTCAATCTCCAGTTTCTCCCTATTCCTCCACCACTATTCCTTCTAAATTTCTCACGGTCTGTCTGTCTGTCCGTCCATCTGCCCATCTATCTACCTGAGTTCACTTTGTTCTACCTGAATGTTCATGGATGTAAGACCATCAAATGGAATGTGGCTGCTTTTTCAGGAAATCTTTGAGGAAGGGTGATACATCCTCTCAGCTAGGATTGGGACTTTCTAACTACCCATAATCTGTAGTAGGAATTTTTTATTGGGTTATGCAGGTCTTGTGGAAGCAATCATGGCCACTATGAATTTATATGTGCAACTTCCCTGTTGGGTCTGAAAACACTGCTTTCATTATAGAGGCTCACTGCCTTTGGTTCTCACAGTCTCTCTGTTTTCTCATCAGAGATGACCTCCAAACCATGGGAGAAGGGTGTATGATATAGATATCCCAACTAAGTCTGGGCAATCTGAAATCTTTTACTCACTATATGATGACAAATTATGTGCCTGTGTGCTAATTGTCGTCTTTTTCAAATAAAAACTTCTCTGACGAGGGCTGAGAAATGCACCTACCTACAAGTATAGCAATGTGTTTAGAGTCGCATTGATACTATGTTCATTTAGCAGAGTAATTGCAGTAGGGTCTCCCCTAAGAACAATGACCCATCTAGACATAGGTTCTTCGTCTCATTAAAATCGCAAGACATTAGTTCTGTCTTGTTGAGCAGGCTTTCAACCTAATAACAAACATAGCTGGTTACTCCCATAATACTCTTTCTGTTATTAACCAATAGTCATTTCATTCCAGATCACTCATCGTTATGACTCACAGGGTCCACAAGTTGATGAGACCAGTGATTACTTTTCTCCTCTGGTAGTATACTTAGCACCTTCCAGAACCATGAAAGCACACCAATAAGCCTAAAGAATCCAGCTCACAACCAAGTTGGTTGTCTCATAGTTGGTGACTGAAGTATGCAATGTCTTAAGCAATCAAGTTCTGGAGGCTAGGCTAGAACAGGAGAGATGGCAGTAACCTGTAATGATTGGAGACCCCACTGAACAGCAATTTGGAAAGCAGTAACTTATTTCTGGCTCCTGGGTGTGTATTTGATATTCTATCGCATCTAAGAGAAGTAGAATAAATTATTCCAAACAGAAGAAAAATGTCTATAGCCGTGCATATCAGAAAGTGTGCTGATGATGTTTACCTCATCAAAATAGGGCTGGTGAGATGGGTAAGCAGGTAGGGGTTCTTGCAAACCTGGAAATGAGTGAGAAATTCCCATAAAGAGGCAACCCTAGAAAACGTTACTCTCCAGTCTTCCTGCCTGTGGTATGGCTGGCACACGCCTGAGAGCACTCACGTGTTCGCCCTCAATCAATGAGTAAATTAAATAAAAAATTTTAAAGACAAAAGTAACAGATGTTTATATCACTTATGGATTTTCTGATAGAAATAACTAATAAAGACATAGTCCAAGATACTGTTCAATTTATGTCTAGCTTCCAGTGCTATAGGCACACAGACAAATGGAAGGCAGTGTTTCTCATTTATTTGTAAAGGACACATCTCTGCTATTAAGTTCTAGGAACTTCCAGCATTATAAACTTTACTCACTGGTTTAATAAATATTTGAAATGGTCTTTCTAGGTATCATATCATCTTAAGGATCGTGATTCACAAATACAGGGGGAAAAGTCACGGATAAGATAACCACTCAGAAGACTTATTTTCTTGAACTGATAAGCTACTAAATAAACCAAAACATCAGCCCTCCCGCCTCTGATAGATGAAAGTGCATTCAAGATGAAGGGCTGTGTGCTAAATCCCACACGCCGCTGCTGCCCGGCTGGAGCCAGGGCTGCCCGATGTGTCAGTGTTATACTGAAGAGCAAAAAGTGTAAAAAGCTTTGACTGAGATAGGTTAAAAAGAAGTGACGTTTATTCAAGAACAGGTAGATGACACAAGGCCCTGAGACAGTTTCAAAAGTCCTAGTAAAACAACAGCAGCAAAAATCTCAGACAAAAAATAATCTTACAGTTTGCTGTAATATAAAAACACGCTCTTATTTGATGTGTAAATGTGAAAGCCATGTTTTAAATTATATGTGTGTATTCCTGCACGTAATGAAATAAACATTTTATTCATCAGTTCATCTCAGTTCTCAGTAGCCTCATCGTTATCATGCTAGTTCATTACTGCAGAACAGAAATATGACTATGATTTGAAGAAAAGGACGTTACTTATAATCTCTCCATATCGTTTGTAGATGATGTTTAATTATTGATTCCATTGAAGTTTCAGTTTGTGTTGAAACTTTTAATAAAACAGGTAAAGGAGGAGGAGGAGGGAGGAGGAGAAGGAGGAGGAAGAAGGAGAGAGGGAAAAGGAGGAGGAGAAAGAGGAGGAGGAGGGGATGTGAGGAGAGGGTAAGGTGCCTTATAGTAGCTGCAGTTTCCAGTACACATGGACATGGTAGTTTCCATAATTAATATTTGATTTTTTTTGTCTGTAGACTTTTCCACCCAGAAACTACACCAATGACTAAAGGTCTATCTCCTTGAGAGCATTGAAACTAGTAGGAAACCAAGAAAATATCATTGTTGGATTGATTTACCTATATTTTTCTTATTCAGAAAGGCCAAATGCATTTTGTGAGTGCTTGACATATCTCTGTCTTGGCTCTGTTCAGAGCAGGGTAGAACTGGCTACACTATGCTCTTCATCAAGTTTGCTTATTATTTTTATACAGTATTGAATGCCAAAGCAAGTCAGGATATTAAAGCTTATAAGGCAATGGCTTGTATTGAATGCCCAAAGAGCAATGATTTTTCAAACAGTGGTCTCAGACCTGAGCCTTCAGCATCTCCAGAATATTTGCCTGCAATGCACTCTCGGGTACCACTCTGGATGTTCTGACCCGTGAATGTTCCCCTCCAGTGCACATGAGTTTGGCAGCCACAGCTACAGAGCTCAAGGCTGATATTTTATTTCACAGCTCATGTTTGAAAACAGCAGTTATTCACGTGGTGTGCCTGAAGGTAGCAGTACACTGTATGACAGTCATCTGTTGGGCCCTACAATTAGTGGAAAACTTCCTTGGCTCTTTGGAAAGCCTGCTGTATTCTTTCTCATGCTGAGCCTCTCTGAATGTCTTGCATCCTTATTTTGGTGGTTAGTAATCTCAAAGTTTAAGGCGAAGTTTATTAAGTTCCTTCCTTCCTTTTGGATAGGAAGAATAAATGTGTTGATTTCAGCATCGGGTAAATATTACGTCAGCATAGATAATGAAAACTGAAGTAAACCTGCACAGTCAAAAAAAAAGGGGGGGGGCAATCTGCTTAAATTCATGGGATCAAGGGTAAAGTCACTCACTTTAAAAAGGGTTAAATATGAACCTCATAAAGTATGAAGAAAAATAATCTTTCTAATGAACTAGACAAGCACAAGGTGCCAAGAGATGGATAGAGTTTATTTCCCAGTGCCCCGCTCTCCTCATTGCTCAAAGTACGTTTATGTGAAACTCATGAACAAACTGAAATGTGTGTCTGTTATTCATTTTCCCCCCAAGTATCAATTCTGTTTTATTTGTCAACTGGAAAGCTAGACAATGCTCCAGTGCAGCGAGGTATTAATAAATCCTGATTAATAAATCATCACCAGCTCCACTACCGTCCTGGCCTTTCTTAGCATTCTTCCTTTTCACTCGGCCTGGACAGCCACCATCTTAAGGAGAACGGAGGGAGAAGTCAACAAGTTGCCTCAGTCAAGAGTTGCCTTCAAACAGACGTCAAGGATCCTTCTCATCCAGCGTCAGCCCCGGGCAGCCTTAAGGCTCTTTGCCAGGGTAAAGTTGACCCTCCATACCTCACGTTTGTTCCAGAATCCATAACTCTCCAATCAACTTTAGCTCCTGGTTGAGACTCAATTTCTCGAAGGGTCTCCATGGGATCACATAGGTTTTGCAACAAACCCAGCTTCTGATGACCAGCATGTTGACTTCGCTAGGCCTGCTAGGTCTACGAAATCAGGCCTGTGACAAAGAGTGTGTCTATTATTCTTAAGAAATAGCCCCAGAGGAGCCCAGCACAGCAGAAAACACATTGAGCTGAATCTCCATGAACTTCATGTCCTTCTGTGCCAAGCTGTGAAAAAGACCTAAGAGAAGCAGCAATAAAGGCAAAGAGAAATTAAAAGGTTGTTTCCTGAAATTTTGTATTTGCCCAGAGTTTCTAAGGCCAAAGTTTAATTAATATTTTGCAGAGAGGCAGAATAAAATAAAATGTAATTTCAAAGAGCTGGAGCAATTTAATGGCTCTCTTGCTATTGTGAAAATAATTTTAAATGGTGCCAGACATGAGTGGAACCCACAGCCACAGTCAAGGTCGTGCCCAGGGATGCATGTGCTCTAGTACACAGGTCACAAAGGTGCCACGGGCCTCTCTACATGCCTGCAAATCTTCTTTCCCATATCACACACTTTTCTAGTGACTGCAATCACGACATGATAAGAAGCGGTAATGGAGAAAAGGTTTCTTTAGGTCCAAGGGACAGTTCATCATGACAAGATGTGAGGAGCCTAAAGTAACTAGTCACATGACATGTAGTCAGCAAAAAGAGGATATGAATGCTTACACTCATCCAGCTTCTTTTCATTCATTCAGTCAAGAATCCAGCATAGGGAATGGTGCTGCTCACTATTACGGTGGGCCTTCCTATCTCAACTAAACTCACGTAGATAAGCCCTCCCAATCATGCACAGAGACTTGCCTAATCCAGCTAACCCTTGAGACGTTGTTAATCTGCCAGGTGATTCAGCTCCTGTAAAGCTGATAAATCCACATTAACTATCACAGCTTTCTTCTTCCACAGGAGCGTGGCCATATGTAGAGGTGAGACATTCTATGAAGAAGAATACGCAACTCAGAAAGGAATCCATTAAGGCTAAAATTACTGCAAACTCTCAAAGTAGAAAGGAGCAACAAAAGCAGTATCATCTGTGAATGCCAGGACGATCTCACAGCACCATTTTGCGTATTGCCTTTTACTACTGGGTTAATGTTGCCCACCGCTATCTGTTCCTGAGGCTCCCTCTGTATAGCTCCCCTGAGGAGCTCTGCCTGTTTCCCTGTTTCTGATCACTAACCTACGTGGGGTTTCCATACCTTTACTGTTTTGAAGGCAAGCATTTCATCTGTTCCAAGACCAGCAAGTCAATCCAGACATACTCAGCCACCCTACGGATAAGATGATCTATACATTCATATAAAAGGCTGAGTAATTATTTGAACCATTTGCCCTACTCAAGGAGGTATCCTGGGGGTTCATGCAGTGATGCAGAAGTGTTTCAATGTGAGTATTTTTCACACAAAAAAAATCAACATTATGAAACTGTCACCTATAGGATAACAGGCAGATTAAACCAAAAAAAAAAAAAAAACAAAAACAAAAACAAAAACAAACCGAAAACAAAAACAAAAACAAACCAACAAACCACAGAATCTGTCTTTTCCTTCTTTCTTTCTTCCTTCCTTTCTTCCTTTTTTCCTTCTTTCCTTCCTTTTTCTTTTCTTCCTTCCTTTCCTTCCTTCTTTTTCTTTCTTTTTTTCTTTTTTCTTTTGTTTTTAGAAGTATGGGTGCTAAACTTGTCCATCTCATGGCAGTTGATCCATTGGCTCTAGAAGAAGAGGATACTGTGTTTTATAAAAAACATTTTGTAAAAGCTCAAAATGGAGGCACTCTCAATCCAGCATGCTATTTTTTTTATTAACTTGAGTATTTCTTATATACATTTCAAGTGTTATTCCCTTTCCCAGTTTCCGGGCAAACATCCCCCTCCCCCCTCCCCTTCCTTATGGGTGTTCCCCTCCCAACCCTCCCCCCATTGCCGCCCTCCCCCCATAGTCTAGTTCACTGGGGGTTCAGTCTTAGCAGGTCCCAGGGCTTCCCCTTCCACTGGTGCTCTTACTAGGATATTCATTGCTACCTATGGGGTCAGAGTCCAGGGTCAGTCCATGTATAGTCTTTAGGTAGTGGCTTAGTCCCTGGAAGCTCTGGTTGCTTGGCATTGTTGTACATATGGGGTCTCGAGCCCCTTCAAGCTCTTCCAGTTCTTTCTCTGATTCCTTCAACGGGGGTCCTATTCTCAGTTCAGTGGTTTGCTGCTGGCATTCGCCTCTGTATTTGCTGTATTCTGGCTGTGTCTCTCAGGAGCAATCTACATCCGGCTCCTGTCGGTCTGCACTTCTTTGCTTCATCCATCTTGTCTAATTGGCTGGCTGTATATGTATGGGCCACATGTGGGGCAGGCTCTGAATGGGTGTTCCTTCAGTCTCTGTTTTAATCTTTGCCTCTCCCTTCCCTGCCAAGGGTATTCTTTTTCCTCATTTAAAGAAGGAGTGAAGCATTCACCTTTTGATCATCCGTCTTGAGTTTCGTTTGTTCTAGGGATCTAGGGTAATTCAAGCATTTGGGCTAATAGCCACTTATCAATGAGTGCATACCATATATGTCTTTCTGTGATTGGGTTAGCTCACTCAGGATGATATTTTCCAGTTCCAACCATTTGCCTACGAATTTCATAAACTCGTTGTTTTTGATAGCTGAGTAATATTCCATTGTGTAGATGTACCACATTTTCTGTATCCATTCCTCTGTTGAAGGGCATCTGGGTTCTTTCCAGTTTCTGGCTATTATAAATAAGGCTGCAATGGACATAGTGGAGCACGTGTCTCTTTTATGTGTTGAGGCATCTTTTGGGTATATGCCCAAGAGAGGTATAGCTGGATCCTCAGGCAGTTCAATGTCCAATTTTCTGAGGAACCTCCAGACTGATTTCCAGAATGGTTTTACCAGTCTGCAATCCCACCAAAAATGGAGGAGTGTTCCTCTTTCTCCACATCCTCGCCAGCATCTGCTGTCACCTGAGTTTTTGATCTTAGCCATTCTCACTGGTGTGAGGTGAAATCTCAGGGTTGTTTTGATTTGCATTTCCCTTATGACTAAAGATGTTGAACATTTCTTTAGGTGTTTCTCAGCCATTCGGCATTAGTTTGAGTGTGTCTGGTTTGATGTGGAGGTCCTTGATCCACTTGGACTTAAGCTTTGTACAGGGTGATAAGCATGGATCGATCTGCATTCTTCTACATGTTGACCTCCAGTTGAACCAGCACCATTTGCTGAAAATGCTATCTTTTTTCCATTGGATGGTTTTGGCTCCTTTGTCAAAAATCAAGTGACCATAGGTGTGTGGGTTCATTTCTGGGTCTTCAATTCTATTCCATTAGTCTATCTGTCTGTCTCTGTACCAATACCATGCAGTTTTTATCACTATTGCTCTGTAATACTGCTTGAGTTCAGGGATAGTGATTCCCCCTGAAGTCCTTTTATTGTTGAGGATAGCTTTAGCTATCCTGGGTTTTTTGTTATTCCAGATGAATTTGCAAATTGTTCTGTCTAACTCTTTGAAGAATTGGATTGGTATTTTGATGGGGATTGCATTGAATCTGTAGATTGCTTTTGGTAAAATGGCCATTTTTACTATATTAATCCTGCCAATCCATGAGCATGGGAGATCTTTCCATCTTCTGAGGTCTTCTTCAATTTCTTTCCTCAGTGTCTTGAAGTTCTTATTGTACAGATCTTTTACTTGCTTGGTTAAAGTCACACCGAGGTACTTTACATTATTTGGGTCTATTATGAAGTGTGTCGTTACCCTAATTTCTTTCTCGGCTTGTTTCTCTTTTGTATAGAGGAAGGCAACTGATTTATTTGAGTTAATTTTATACCCAGCCACTTTGCTGAAGTTGTTTATCAGCTTTAGTAGTTCTCTGGTGGAACTTTTGGGATCACTTAAATATACTATCATGTCATCTGCAAATAGTGATATTTTGACCTCTTCTTTTCCGATCTGTATCCCCTTGATCTCCTTTTGTTGTCTGATTGCTCTGGCTAGAACTTCAAGAACTATATTGAATAAGTAGGGAGAGAGTGGGCAGCCTTGTCTAGTCCCTGATTTTAGTGGGATTGCTTCAAGTTTCTCTCCATTTAGTTTAATGTTAGCAACTGGTTTGCTGTATATGGCTTTTACTATGTTTAGGTATGGGCCTTGAATTCCTATTCTTTCCAGGACTTTTATCATGAAGGGGTGTTGAATTTTGTCAAATGCTTTCTCAGCATCTAATGAAATGATCATGTGGTTCTGTTCTTTCAGTTTGTTTATATAATGGATCACGTTGATGGTTTTCCGTATATTAAACCATCCCTGCATGCCTGGGATGAAGCCTACTTGATCATGGTGGATGATTGTTTTGATGTGCTCTTGAATTCGGTATGCCAGAATATTATTGAGTATTTTTGCGTCGATATTCATAAGGGAAATTGGTCTGAAGTTCTCTTTCTTTGTTGTGTCTTTGTGTGGTTTAGGTATAAGAGTAATTGTGGCTTCGTAGAAGGAATTCGGTAGTGCTCCATCTGTTTCAATTTCGTGGAATAGTTTGGATAATATTGGTATGAGGTCTTCTATGAAGGTTTGATAGAATTCTGCACTAAACCCGTCTGGACCTGGGCTCTTTTTGGTTGGGAGACCTTTAATGACTGCTTCTATTTCCTTAGGAGTTATGGGGTTGTTTAACTGGTTTATCTGTTCCTGATTTAACTTCGATACCTGGTATCTGTCTAGGAAATTGTCCATTTCCTGAAGATTTTCAAGTTTTGTTGAATATAGGTTTTTATAGTAAGATCTCATGATTTTTTGAATTTCCTCTGAATCTGTAGTTATGTCTCCCTTTTCATTTCTGATTTTGTTAATTTGGACGCACTCTCTGTGTCCTCTCGTTAGTCTGGCTAAGGGTTTATCTATCTTGTTGATTTTTCTCAAAGAACCAACTTTTGGTTCTTCTGTTGATTCTTTCTATGGTCCTTTTTGTTTCTACTTGGTTGATTTCAGCTCTGAGTTTGATTATTTCCTGCCTTCTACTCCTCCTGGGTGTATTTGCTTCTTTTTGTTCTAGAGCTTTTAGGTGTGCTGTCAAGCTGCTGACATATGCTCTTTCCTGTTTCTTTCTGCAGGCACTCAGTGCTATGAGTTTTCCTCTTAGCACAGCTTTCATTGTGTCCCATAAGTTTGGGTATGTTGTACCTTCATTTTCATTAAATTCTAAAAAGTTTTTAATTTCTTTCTTTATTTCTTCCTTGACCAGGTTATCATTGAGTAGAGCATTGTTCAATTTCCACGTATGTGTGGGCATTCTTCCGTTATTGTTATTGAAGACCAGTTTTAGGCCGTGGTGGTCCGATAGCACGCATGGGATTATTTCTATCTTTCTGTACCTGTTGAGGCCCGTTTTTTGACCAATTTTATGGTCAATTTTGGAGAAAGTACCATGAGGAGCTGAGAAGAAGGTATATCCTTTTGCTTTAGGATAGAATGTTCTATAAATATCCGTTAAGTCCATTTGGCTCATGATTTCTCTTAGTCTGTCGACATCACTGTTTAATTTCTGTTTCCATGATCTGTCCATTGATGAGAGTGGGGTATTGAAATCTCCCACTATTATTGTGTGAGGTGCAATGTGTGTTTTGAGCTTTAGTAAGGTTTCTTTTACGTATGTAGGTGCCCTTGTATTTGGGGCATAGATATTCAGGATTGAGAGTTCATCTTGGTGGATTTTTCCTTTGATGAATATGAAGTGTCCTTCCTTATATTTTTTGATGACTTTTAGTTGGAAATTGATTTTATTTGATATTAGAATGGCTACTCCAGCTTGCTTCTTCTGACCATTTGCTTGGAAAGTTGTTTTCCAGCCTTTCACTCTGAGGTAGTGTCTGTCTTTGTCTCTGAGGTATGTTTCCTGTAGGCAGCAGAATGCAGGGTCCTCGTTGCGTATACAGTTTGTTAATCTATGTCTTTTTATTGGAGAGTTGAGGCCATTGATATTGAGAGATATTAAGGAATAGTGATTATTGCTTCCCATTATATTCATATTTGGATGTGAGGTTATGTTTGTGTGCTTTCATTCTCTTTGTTTTGTTGCCAAGACGATTAGTTTCTTGCTTCTTCTAGGGTATAGCTTGCCTCCTTATGTTGGGCTTTACCCTTTATTATCCTTTGTAGTGCTGGATTTGTAGAAAAATATTGTGTAAATTTGGTTTTGTCATGGAATATCTTGGTTTCTCCATCAATGTTAATTGAGAGTTTTGTTGGATACAGTAACCTGGGCTGGCATTTGTGTTCTCTTATGGTCTGTATGACATCAGTCCAGGATCTTCTGGCCTTCATAGTTTCTGGCGAGAAGTCTGGTGTGATTCTGATAGGTCTGCCTTTATATGTTACTTGACCTTTTTCCCTTACTGCTTTTAATATTCTTTCTTTATTTTGTGCGTTTGGTGTTTTGACAATTATGTGACGGGAGGTGTTTCTTTTCTGGTCCAATCTATTTGGAGTTCTGTAGGCTTCTTGTATGCCTATGGGTATCTCTTTGTTTGGGTTAGGGAAGTTTTCTTCTATGATTTTGTTGAAGATATTTACTGGTCCTTTGAGCTGGGAGTCTTCACTCTCTTCTATACCTATTATCCTTAGGTTTGATCTTCTCATTGAGTCCTGGATTTCCTGTATGTTTTAGACCAGTAGCTTTTTTTGCTTTACATTATCTTTGACAGTTGAGTCAATGATTTCTATGGAATCTTCTGCTCCTGAGATTCTCTTTTCCATCTCTTGTATTATGTTGGTGAAGCTTGTATCTACAGCTCCTTGTCTCTTCTTTTGGTTTTCTATATCCAGGGTTGTTTCCATGTGTTCTTTCTTGATTGCTTCTATTTCCATTTTTAATTCCTTCAACTGTTTGATTGTGTTTTCCTGGAATTCTTTCAGGGATTTTTGTGTCTCCTCTCTATGGGCTTCTACTTGTTTATTTATGTTTTCCTGGAATTCTTTCAGGGATTTTTGTGTCTCCTCTCTATGGGCTTCTACTTGTTTATTTATGCTTTCCTGGAATTCTTTCAGGGATTTTTGTGTATCCTCTCTATGGGCTTCTACTTGTTTATTTATGTTTTCCTGGAATTCTTTCAGGCATTTTTGTGATTCCTCTCTGTAGGCTTCTACTTGTTCTCTAAGGGAGTTCTTCAAGTCTTTCTTGAAGTCCTCCAGCATCATGATCAAAAATGATTTTGAAACTAGATCTTGCTTTTCTGGTGTGTTTGGATATTCCATGTTTGTTTTGATGGGAGAATTGGGCTCCGATGGTGCCATGTAGTCTTGGTTTCTGTTGCTTGGGTTCCTGCGCTTGCCTCTCGCCATCAGATTATCTCTAGTGTTACTTTGTTCTGCTATTTCTGACAGTGGCTAGACTGTCCTATAAGCCTGTGTGTCAGGAGTGCTGTAGACCTGTTTTCCTCTCCTTCAGTCAGTTATGGGGACAGAGTGTTCTGCCTTCGGGCGTGTAGTCTTTCCTCTCTACAGGTCTTCAGCTGTTCCTGTGGGCCTGTGTCTTGAGTTCACCAGGCAGCTTTCTTGCAGCAGAAAATTTGGTCTTACCTGTGGTCCCGAGGCTCAAGTTCGCTTGCGGGGTGCTGCCCACGGGCTCTCTGCAGCGGCAGCAACCAGGAAGACCTGTGCCGCCGTTTCCGGGAGCCTCAGTGCACCAGGGCTCCAGATGGTCTTTGGCCCTTTCCTCTGGCGTCCGAGATGTGTGTGCAGAGAGCAGTCTCCTCTGGTTTCCCAGGCTTGTCTGCCTCTCTGAAGGTCCAGCTCTCCCTCCCACGGGACTTGGGTGCAGAGAACTGTTTATCAGGTCTGTTTCCCTCAGGCTCAGGCGGTGTCTCAGGCAGGGGTCCTGCCGCTCCTGGGCCCTCCCCCACGGGAGCCCAGAGGCCCCATACAGTTTCCTCTTGGGCCAGGGATGTGGGCAGGGGTGAGCAGTGTTGGTGGTCTCTTCCGCTCTTCAGCCTCAGGAGTGCCCACCTGACCAGGCGGTTGGGTCTCTCTCTCACAGGGTCTGGGGGCAGAGAGCTGCTGCGGGCTGGGATCCGCGGGTGTGGGACTTCCGGTAAACACAGAACGTGCCCGGTCCTACAGGAATTCTGCTTCCGTGTGTCCCAAGCTCACCAGGCAGCTTTCTTGCAGCAGAAAAGTTGGTCTTACCTGTGGTCCCGGGGCTCAAGTTCACTCGTGGGGTGCTGCCCACGGGCTCTCTGCAGCGGCAGCAACCAGGAAGACCTGTGCCGCCATTTCCGGGAGCTTCAGTGCACCAGGGTTCCAGATGGTCTTTGGCTTTTTCCTCTGGCGTCTGAGATGTGTGTGCAGAGAGCAGTCTCTTCTGGTTTCCCGGGCTTGTCTGCCTCTCTGAAGGTTCAGCTCTCCCTCCCACGGGATTTGGGTGCAGAGAACTGTTTATCCGGTCTGTTTCCTTCTGGTTCTGGTGGTGTCTCAGGCACAGGGGTCCTGCCGCTCCTGGGCCCTCCCCCACGGGAGCCCAGAGGCCTTATACAGTTTCCTCTTGGGCCAGGGATGTGGGCAGGGGTGAGCAGTGTTGGTGGTCTCTTCCGCTCTGCAGCCTCAGGAGTGCCCACAGGCGGTGAGGTCTCTCTCTCTCACGGGGTCTGGGAGCAGAGAGCTGCTGCGGGCCAGGATCCGCGGGTGTGGGACTCTATTTTTTTCTTTAGTCAAGTGAGCCTGAAATCCGATGACTCCTTTGGTAGCTGCTAGCTCTTGTAAGTGCCTGATTTAGTGATGTCTGACACCTCTCTGTGGCTTCTATCTAGCTGCTACCTGTTGTTTGTAATTTTATTTTTGCTTTCTGTGTCTGTGTTTTTAACAAGCTCACTCACTTGAAATCTAAATTACCGCTGTCATAGAACATTCTCCAGACTGCGCAGAACATGTGACTATTGCTTGCTTAAACTGGAATTCGCCACCATTACCCATAAGAGAATGGTGTCTGTGTAGACTCATTAACTTTTTGTCATGGTGAAGAGAAGGAGCTAGAGTTTGTTGCCATCACCATGTACAAAGGTGGTTAGCAGCCACTAATGGAGGGACTGGTAAAGCCATTTGTACATTGGTCATGCTCTTGTCAGTAATTTCAGTTGAACTCATTGATCACCAAGCTAGACTTGAATAGAATTGTATCTGTTGCAGGTGTTATCCTATCTGAAATAGGAAGACTTTTGTCCATGACACCTCAGAAGTCACCACAATACATAAGGGTGTGAAGTATACCATGTAATCTTCATGGTCCTCAGCTAGGAGTGCTGTGGGAAAGCTTGTGGAACCATTAGAGAAAGCTGGTAATTGGGAATGAACTTAGGCCATCTGCCCCTGCCAATAAGCCTTGCCTGATAACTACTTCTTCCCCTCCATGATGGAGATTGACCTCTGAAATGATAGACCGAAATAAAACTACCCTTCTGTAAACCGCCTTTTGTCATGTATTTGGTCTTAGCAATAAGAAAAGTACCATAGGGCTGGAGAGGTGGCTCAGTGGTTAGAGTCCTTGTGGCTCTTCCAGGGTATATGAGTTTGATTCCCAGCAGCTTTGTTAAGTAGCTCAGCTCCAGGGGAACCAACACCCTCTTCCAGCCTCCTCAGGCATCAGTTCTCAAACGTGTTACACACACACACACACACACACACACACACACACACACACACATGCACGTGCATGCTACATTTGAAAAAGTAATTGATATATTATCCTAAACAAATATTGCTTAAATGACACTTTGTCAAAATAGTACAACTGAGTTTTAACACTGTGAGTGGTTTTGGTTTTCATTCACAAGTTGCATCCACGGCACATAAACCCAAGGCCAAATAAAAGAAAAGAAAAGAAAAGAAAAGAAAGAAAAGAAAAGAAAAAAATGAAAAAGAAAAAACCATAAAAACAAACAACAAAAAGACCATCTAAATCAGCATGACTTTATTCTTTTATCGGCAAAAGAAATGACTATGAACCAATGAATTTTAGAATAGTAAACCCCCTGCAAAACTGTTCACCTGAGACAATAGACTGCACACCTGTGCCAACAGCACAATGGCCAAAGCGCAGTTTATTCATCCAGCACCATGCTGACAGTCTCGTGTCAGCATTTCCATCCATCCCAAACTAATAGATTTACATTTTTATCTAACACAAAGTTCCCTTTTTGAAAATACAGCCTACTCCGCTCAAGCCTAAATTGCTAAGCCTGTAAATGTCCCATTTGTCTCCCCTGTCTGTGACACAGCAGAGGCAACGATACATTCTAATGCAAAAATCTACCTTAATTAATAGGCTGTCTTTTGACATTTGAAAGGTCATCCATTGATATAATGCACAGAAATTTTATATTAATGATGTATTATTTTATTAGACAAGAATTTTAGTTTTCTCATCTTATGCCAGAAAAACCCTAAGCTGACACAGAAGACTAATGACTTGGGCTACGTTAATCTTATAATACTCAATGATTTGAGGATGCTTAAAGCAGTCAGAGCATCGCTCTCAGAACTGTATACATATTAGGTCACTAATCCTCTCAACTGCCCTATGGGATTAGCATTGCTATTATCCCACTGTGCCCAGGGACACAGGATAAGTGCTCAGCTGCACTGGGACCAGAGCCCATGCTGCCAGGCACCACAGTCAGCCATGAATCCAGAAGGCTATGCTAATTCTTACATAGAACATTAGTTTATTTTTCTGGAACCATTTGCAGCAATGAATACAAAAGATGAGACCTGCCAAATCCAAGTATTCTATGTGGGTTTGAAATGTCCTTAGAGAATCTCATAGAGAAGGAGTCTCTCAGACTTCCCCCTTTCTTCCTACTGATAGACCTTCAAATTTACTTGTTTTCCTTGCTGCCTCGCAGTTCATTTTATTTTGACTATTTTGATTCCAAGTTGGAAGGGCCCACAGTATGTTGAGTAGGCTTTCTTTGTAAAGCACCCAGAATTTTATCTCCACTGTGTAGGTTAATTTCCTAGGGAAGTAGTACAGGACTCTGGTAAAGGTCATGAGCATGTTATACATTTCAAATCTTACTCTCCTATTCCAATACAAAAAGAAAAAGTATACACCAATGCATGCATATGCTCACACTGTGTCAAGCGTGAGTTCACAGACAGCTGAGGTTACAAGGCAAAGCCTTGTGTTCAGGGGTATAAACAATTCCTCAGTTTCATAACATGCTAGCCTAGATCTCTTCGATGAAGAAAGTGAATGTCATATTTGGACTGAGGTCACATGTATCAACATTTTCCAGCTGAAATGAAGTTTACAAATATTGGAGCTAAGAATATAGTAATCAACTTAAATTAGGCCAGCTGCAGAGAGAGAGATTGGCTGGTAAAGTGAATTTGAAAACCAGCTCCCTAGCCCAAGCATGCTATGTCCTACCATGTAATATAGAAAATTGCTTTGATGATCCTGAGTTGGAATAGCACCATACTGAGAGTGATAGAGGTCTATGTAAAATCTTTGCAAAAGACACAGTAAATAATGGAGAACATGGCTCATGGTTTTAAGGCTGAAAGTTCAAGCAGCACAGAATAAGCTCTGACACAAACTTCCATGGTAGAGGGTGAAACTGAAGGCAGAAGGATGCAGTGTACCTTGAACTTGAAGGCAAAGAAATGACCGAGGTCCCACAATCCCTTTGGAGCACAACTTCCTGTAATCTAAGGATCCCACTTCTCACTACCACATTCAGGGCCAAGATTGTAACACATGAGCTATAATAAACATCCCAAAAACACCAGTGAGAGAATTAGCTGTCCCATATAGAAAATATTGATGGCCATTACCTTCTCGTAAAGCCTGTCTAGACTTCAGAGACCCGGTTTGAACTAGCCACTCCTAATGGGCATGGCATCATTTAAACTGGAAGTCTGGCAACCAGAGACTATGTATCTAGGTCTTCACTCTGGAAGGATCAGTTCATTCACAATCCCTGCAATGGGGAGATTGGATGTGAAGCCTTAAATTAGATATCTCTCTACACATAGCAACTTACACTTTGGCTCAGTTAATATTCCCTGTAGTTAATTTCCTTTCCCATTGCCTTGTTAGAAATTACCCATGGATAAGGTCAGAGCAAAGAGGCAGACAAAAGCATAGTGTTACGCACTTAAACGTGTTCTGAAATCTCATTTGAAGTGTCTGTGTGATATAAATGTTCAATACTTCAAATTAGTTAATTTATGCCCTAAATTCTGCTTCTCCTCCAGATTTCCCCTCACAGGTCTCCTCCCCCTTGTCCCCTCTCCTTCACCTCTAAGAGGGTGCTCCCTCCAGGTATCTCTCCATCCTTGTCCACCAGGTCTCTGCAGGATCAGACTCATCTTTTCCCACTGAGGCCAAACAAGGCAGCCAGCCTTCAGCTACATGTGTGCTGGGGACCTTGGTCCAGGTCATGTGTGCTGTTTGGTTGGTATAAATTCTTTTCTATCAATTTAATTGGCTCCCAGATAAATAGAAGAAATACTTGGAAAAGATCTATGTCTAAACTCAGAGTAACTGGCTGCAATCTGTTGACCTTGAAGTCTATGTGTTAAAAATGAAACTCTTTCAGATCCAACTATTGGTATAAAATTATCATACACAAAGGGGAACAAGAGACAATAGCATCAACTCGGCATTGAAAATAGCAGAAGACAAAATAGATAGAAAGTTGGTATAGGAGTTGAAAGAGAAGCTGAGTTTCTTAAATGGCACAGTAGTTGAACAGGATGGCATATTCTATTTAACTCTTTCAAAATGTATTCTTTTTCTCATTGTAATGGTTCTTTTTAGACAGTTCAGGGGAAGACGTAAGCAAAAGTGAGCAGAATATTCTTGAACTTCTGCCCTTAACTTTCAGCATCCAGTCCTTCCCGGTTTTGTTGACATGACATTTGCTGTCTCCCTATCTAGCAGAACAGATGCCATAGACATCAGAAAAACTTATACTGTAAGTTTTTCATAACACTGGGACGTAACTATTTAAAACATCAAATCCTACATACGATTTATTTCGAGTCAAACACATTTTTCTTCCTGAATTCACTGGGTCACCATAGATTTTCAATTCCAGAAATAACCTTAGAAGGACCTGTCTACCAACTCCATACAATACTCTGTCTAAATGTGTACTTTTGAGTCTCAGAAGTAGAAGTTGAGGAGGAGGGCAAGCCCATAGGAAGGTGGATTTAAAGTCCGAATTCCTGGCTAAAAATAATTAGGGCAGCCAATGAAATCAGCCATATTTTTAACCTTTTAAGTTTTATTTATTTTTTCTCAGATTATCAAGTTCAATCCTTTGTTTCTGCTGGAAACTTCTACACTTCAGCACAGTTACTTTATCCATATTCTGAGGATGGAGGATGCCTTTAAAACTCCTCTGTTGTTTGAAATGAAAAAAGGTTCTCTTCCACTAAGCTATGTTCCTATCCAATCACTATATACATTTTATTAAACATTTATTCCATAATACGTATGTTGAAATTTTAAATGCCTAGGAAAATTATTTTTCCCAATCATAAACTTTCATTTCTCTTACTATTTCTGAGAATTGTCCACAAATTTTAAAAAAGACATCACTTGGGGAAATTTAGAAAATACAAAAGAAAAAGAAATGTGAGAAGGTAAACAGCTTGGTTCACTTCACTTTTTAAAAATACTTTGTGTAAAATGTCTGTGGAAACTGAAGCGAATCAGCTGTCAGCTCAGGTCTGCAGATGCCCATGTTGGTACCGGCAGGCTCAGGAACATTCAGACCTTGGCATGGCTCTGTCAGGGGCGTGGTGGGACCCAGGCTGTGAGCAGGTCCCTTGCCATGCAGACACACTGTGCTGTTTAATAATTTGTGTTAGAAACAGTCTGCAAAACTGTCCTCTGCTCACTCTCCTGGTGTCAACCATTAATTAGCATAGAACCGAGTGAGGTGATGGTAGATGGTTTTTACCTGACCTTGATGACAGTTTGGGAGATTTCCTGCTTTTCTCCTTGTCTCTGGAAACATTCCTTCCTGTCACTAATCAACCACTGTCATCCCTCATGTAAAATCTTTCAAGTAGGTGATACTGTCTGGTCACTGACATCATCTGGTTTAAAGTTGGGAAAAGCAGCCAGGTTTTGATATGCTGTAATATTGGCCATGATTTCCCTATGAGGGATACCTGGTTTAGAGTCTGTCTGAAGACTATAAACTGAACTGCCAGATCCCTTCCTAATAGGTCAACTAAATTTTTAAGTAGTTACATGGAGAGATTGAGAAGAAAAACTAAAGGCCAAATTCAAATTTGGAATGTGATTGTTAGCTTTTGGAAGACCAGGTAATTGTAGTGAGTATTGTACTTTTATTTCCTACTTTGCAAAGACACTTGGTATCAAAAATAGTGAAATTGGTCGAATGTTGTGTTTCTTCCCTCATTGTTATGAGTAAGTACCTAACAAGAGCCACTTAAGGGTGGAAGGATTTATTTTGGCTGAGGGTACAGTCCGCCATGATGGAGACGGAGTGCTGCAGGAGAGGCATGGCGCAGGAGAACGAGGCAAATGGACACATTGTGTCAGCACTGGGGAGGTAGAGACAGATGAATGCTGCTCCTCAGTTTCCACCTTCCATTTATTTTTTTCTCACAGTCTGGAACCCTAGTCCATGGGATGGTGCAACCCACATTCAAAACGTGTCTTTTCTCTTCAGTTAAATCTCTTTGGAAACTTTCTCAAGTATACACTGGAATTGGTAGTAAAGACTAACCATTACCATATTTTTTCTCTTTGATTTGTTTCATATTTTGAAAACCAATAGAATTCCTAATCTCCATTTCAAATATTTACATTTAATCTGTGTCTTCTCGATGCTGTATACATTTTCAAGACCCAGCATTCCCACAAATGGACTCTCTTCCCTCTTTCTATAATGAAACACATGGAAAATTCCCGACTCACCATCTACTTAAAGGATTTAATAAAAAAAATTAATTTTATAGCATTCTATACTGTGTGCATATGCATGCAATATTACTGTTTAACACAGTTTAAATAATGTCATCCCAGAAAATAAACTATAGGTTTCATACAGGATTTCTTAGATTAAAATTGAAATATACAAACATGTTCTCTTTTATGAAATTTCTGGAAATAACTAAGTAAACCAAGACAAGCCATTTTATATTTCCGAAAAAATATTTAATGGATATCACCCATATCAAAAATTGAAAAACAGCACACTGGATAGCAAGGAATGTAATCAGTCTAACGTGGATTTCAATGGATTGGCTTGCTATTTTCAAAACCCTGTACTGTATTTCAAAGATACAGACACTAATATTCAATGAGAAATTTTATCTGAGTTTTATATCCCCTTGTGGTGACAGACAACACCTGGAAAACTCATATAAGGTTTGGTGGCACTGACCCATGTCACAGAACTCATCAGTAACAGCCACCTGGGTTGTACTTTCTTCCATTGAAGGATTGGAGCACACGTGTTTATTTCAATTTTAAAATCTGCTTAGTGCTAAAGACTTCATTTCTAAACTATTCCATTCAAAAGAACACATTTGCAATCAGGTTAATGGTTTTCCAATAGAGTGTAAATGTCAGTTTTTGTTAAGCTATGCATTTTGTTGTTTTTTTTTTAAATTAGGAATAAGTAAAAAGGTATGCATTTTCATGTACTTAATCAACTTGGTTGGAATGAGAGGATGTGGTACCCAGAAATATTTTGAACTTGGTTTTTCTGACATGTCACAAAGACATAGAGGAGTTTGTAAATGATTTTGTAGGATGCAGGTCAGTTTGACATGTGTACATGTGTCAGTCACCATTTTTTGATGTATCGTTAAATAGTAAAACATATATATATATAATATTTATAATATATAACTGAAATACATAATGTTTGCATGAAGAGTAAGATGTATAATTTTACTATTTGATATGGAAGATGAACTCAAGCTAATCGACATAACCATCACACATTGCCTTGTGTTTGTGTAGAGAACATTTAGTGTCTATGCTTGTAGCAATTTAAAGTTATGAGGCTCACTGAACTCACTCTGCTGTCCATTAACTCCAGAATTTGTCTCTCATAAATTAAACTTTCTCCTCTTGGCCAGGATCCAAGAATAATCATCTTTTCATTTCCAAATAGAACACTCATCTGAATTTGAGTGCCTCTTCTTGGATTGTCCTTTATTTCATCCTGAAACCAGAGGACTGCCTTGTCTGGCCTCAGTGGGAGAAGTTATGCCTAATCTTGTAGAGACTTGATGCACCAGGGAAGGTGGATTGGGCTGAGGGCGTGGGGGGGATTCTCTCAGAGGTGAAGAGGAGGGGGATGTGGTGAAGAACTCTGGGGTGGGAGGACCAAGAGGGGAAGCACATTTAGGATGTAAATAAATTAAATAATTAATTAAAATCATATGTTTATGTAAAGACACGCTCTGTAAATTTTTTCCTCTCCTCCAGTTTTTCTCAATGTTGTGATATAATAATTTGCATAAGTCAAGTATCAGTGGTTATATCATTAGGATTAGGATGCTACCATGTAAAATATGATTCATGGCATTTCTTTGAACATTTCTCTTTCCTGATCTCTGTTTCTAAACTCTATTCTGTTTCTAATAAGCTGGATCTTTGAACTGGGTCTTCATTATTACATTAACCCTCTTTCAGATATATAATTTTTAATATTTTGTCCATTCTATAGGCTGATGAGGTTGATGAGGGTGTAATTATAGGATTCATTATCTCCTATAATAATTATAATGGTTAGAAGCTTATGTCTTCTTCCTCAAATGCTCAATAAATAATCCACAGACTTTGAGCTTTACTTTTCTCTATTAACAACATGAACAACCTTCTCAAATTTAACTCTAATCATTGTTGGTGATTATTTGGTTAAATTTTATTGTAATGATTTATTTATTTCTCATTAAGAAATGGGCTATTTCTCTCATCCCAATATAATCATCAGCCCACATGATAGGTTGACCTGGTCCTACAGACTCATGATGTGAAAAAAAAAGTGTTCATTGCAGACCACCTTCCCCATTAGTGCTAATTAACAGTCTTTTAAATGGCATGCCTGAATAAATAACAAAGTTGTTGCTAAGGAACACAGGTACCAACTCCTTCTCCAATGGTTGATTTTAGTCTTAGCCCTACTGCTGCCAGACATTCCAAGGACTTCCCTTACATATATGCAATTACTTAGTGATTATCAAAAGGCTAGTGAACACTTGTTCAATTTTACAGACCCAAATAAGCTGATCTCCCAAATTTCTTAGTATATGTTGAATATTTATTTATTTATTATCTGAAATGTTTCTTGATTCTTCTTTCAACAACGCTTAATCATGAAGGTATTACTGAAAGGCTAATATTTAAGCGGGGAGAAAATGTTCTCCTAAGCTCCCACACTTAGGTGGCTAAATCACACCTCCTGAAAACGTGTTTATCAGCTCTGTAGGGCTATGATGTGGCTTCTTATGACTGCGCCTTGACATTTTCATTTTGTAGGGGCATGTTGACTCAAGGAGACCAGGTAGAGTGACACTGCCCCTCCCACCTCATAGTGGTACAGAAATCATATTAACAATGGCATTTACACACCTCAGATGGTTGGAGCTCAGCCACTTCATAAAGCCAACTTCATAAATCATCCCTTTTAATGATAATTTACCAAAGTGGATATGTATATCCCTACAACTTGAATCCCTGTCACGTTTCTTGATACCTGCCTTTGTTGTTTTATAAAGTACATTATTGGTACTTCTACTACCCGTGTTTGATCCAACAGCATGGAGACTTCAAGAGGAAAACTATGTTCACAAGTTCAACCAGATTCACTACCTGATTGTCATCCAAGGGCTTCCCTCTTCTGCTGTAAACCCTTTCTCTTGGTTAATAAACACAAAGTGTCATACATTACTTCAGTGGATGGTATTGACCATCTTTTATATCTGATCCAATATCATCTCTACTCACTGAAAAGAGCCAGTCAAAACAGTTTTGTTTGCTTCTTTTACTAATACACAAGCATCCTTAAATACGCCATCAAAAAGTAAAATATCATCTTTGGGATTTTTATCCTTATATTTACCCTTCTTGCTCCCATCAAAACTGAATGTATTATAGGATGACTTTGCTGACTTCCTCCACTCCTTGCTTTCCATTCATCCCTCCCCTCCCTTTTGCCTCTCTCCTTCCCACCCTCTCTCCTTCATTCCCTTTTTCCTCCCTTCATTCTCTCCCTCTTTCCTTCCCTCCTCTCCCTTCCTTTCCTTCCACCTATCTGAAATAAAGTTGTCTGTACATAAGAGTTCTTCATGGCCTGTCTTCATATTTTGCTTTGCTTCCTCACAAATTGATTGAGATAAAGCCCAGAGGTCATACAATTTATCTGTTTAAAGTGCACAACTCAAAAGCGTGAACTAAGTTCTGATATTAGATTACACAGCTCAAATTAAGTTTAGAGAATTTCTCTAATAATTTTATACCTTTTAGCTGCCATCTCTTGTTCTCTACCATGTCTTCTCCCCCTGCTCCCTTCACCTCAGCAAAGCATTCATCTACATTTTAATCAATAATGTCTCTTTTAGATATTTCATATAAATAGGATCATACATTATTATTCATTGTATACTATAAGATACATTTAGTGTAAAAGGTTAATTTATAGCATAGCATTATTCCATTTTGTAACCGAATAAAATATTCCACTATATGGATTTGCCACACAGTTTATTCATCCATTGCTGGATAGTGGGCTGTTATGAGCACTGAAACTATGAATTTTAATGCAAAAATTTTAGTCTTCCTCTTTGATCTGTTTTTAGCAGTAGAAGTATGGGATGCTAGGATAGCTCTCAGGGTTAGAGTGTGACAATCTGAGAATCTGTAGGGCTATCACCAAAGAAACTGTACCATTTTTCATGCATACTGGAAGTGGAACATGGGATAGCTATGAAGCATTAGTAACACCATAGCTGGATTCCGGTTATTATTGTTATTGTTCCTATTATTGATTTGATTGGTTCAGCCAAGGTCTTCTGATGCCTGGCTGGCCTGACCTTCTTTAAGCTCCCGATGTAACTGAAGATGCCTTTGAATTTGTGTTCCTGCTGCCTCCATGGCCCAGATGCTGAGATTACAGGCACCTGCCATCATGTTGAGTACCTTCTGGGTTTGATTCTCAGTTTCTCAATGACCAATAATGTTATTCTGTTCGGGTTTTAACCTCACTTGCTAGCAGCATTACCTTGCTTAAGGCATCGAGCCTTCTGGTTGCCAAATTCAGTCTCAGTTTATGAAAGCCCTATCTAGAAGTGCAATCTTCTGCTTAAAAGCCTTTGTGCTCTGGACTCTTGGTGTCCTTAACACCTTTCTCTCTCAGTGCTTCTTCTGCTTCATTGACTGTTTACATTCAGTCCTTCTGGTGACTCTGATTCCTAGTAACATTTAGTACTCAGTCCTTGGAAATCTCCATGAAATTTCATCCATGAAAGGGGTGAGCCATTTAAATGCACTAAAGTTCATTTCTACACCAACTCCAAAAGTTACACAGCCAGTGATATGTTGATTCAGCACATTGTACTTCTCATATTTATCTCTAATTTATCATAACCTATGTATTGTGTCTATCTATTCTCTCTAGATGATAGCATAGCCCAGCTACATGTTAAGTTTAAGACTGTTTCTTTTTTGTTGTTGTTGTTCTTTTTTTTCGGAGCTGGGGACCGAACTCAAGACTGTTTCTTGACTTATTTCTCATTCTCAGTAAACAGTTACCAGCTATTGAATATTCACCCTCCCAAAACACTCAAGTCAGCTCACTGTTCTCTCTTTCTTAATTGCTGTCTTCCTATTCTGCTATAGCTCAATCTTAGCCATCTTCCACATTTATACTTTCTTTGTCCAAACCCACAAAATTAGTTTTTTTCAGCGATAAAGAAAAAAATGTAAATCTTTAAAAATAAGAAATAACTTGTCAATTTCTTGTCTATATAGCTTAATAAATTTGAAAACAATCAAGAAAATGATCAGAAAATTTTATAGGAATCACTTCTGGCATAATATTATTAAACATTCCCATAGTAATAGCATGTGGTATATTTCGTGGTTCTCAGATCTTTGAATATAGACTAGCATTTACTCTCTGCATCTTAGGTACTTGAATACCTTGCTGGCTTTCTTAGGAGCCCAGGTACAATCTGCAGAAATCTGAGCCACCTCCTGCTGTGATCTAGTGCTTTATGATATGTCGTCCTCTTTCTACACCTAATAGTTTTCTCTATGTGTAGAACTTCAGGTAAAAATATAGTAGCACAACATAGGAAATAAATTAGAAGTACAATCACTTTTCTTAATGTGTGTGTGTGTGCGTGCGTGTGCGTGCGTGTGTGCGTGCGTGCGTGCGTGCGTGTGTGTGTGTGTGTACAGGTACTAGTGTGAGAATGTATGTATGTGCCCATGTACAGACATTCATGTGGAGGACAGAGACCAGCCTCTAGTGTTGGCATCAGGAATGCTATTCCATCTCATTTGACATGTGGTCTCTCATCTTCATTGGCCTAGACCTCACTAATTATGCTCGCTAGACTGAGTCCAAGAGAGCATCCTGTCTCTACTGTCTCATGCTGGGACACGTAACACCATACCTGGCATTTCTTTTGTCAATTCTGGGGTTCTAAATCAGGTCCACATGCCTATGAGCAAATACTATACCAGTGTAACTAACTCTCTAGATGGGTAATTTTATCTTGATAAGTAAAGCTTTTAATTAAATGGGATATTTAACCCATGTGACCCACTAGAGAACTAAAGGCTGAAAGGAAAGCAAAGTAAGCAAATGGGTAGATTATAGAAATTATTATAGTGAAGATCCTCAATTAACAGGTCTGCACCTACATTAAAGAAAGCCTCTGAGGAGCTCACAGAATTCTGCCCTTTGTTCTTTCCTTTTAGCAGTTTGTCATGCACTGAGAAGTAAATGACATATTGATCAAATGTGTGAGTAATGCATTAATATAATGACAATTCCTGAGGTAACAGGGTAAATTTCCAGAATGTTCTCCACAGGGAGGAAATCAGCATATATCATTTGAAATCAAGCAGGATAGTGTATAAGATCATTCATATCAGTTGCCATTTAGGAGATGGCATTGTGGGAAAAGCACTTGCACAATCATAAGGACTTGAGGTTGGATTCCCCAGCACCCACTTAAAAACTAGGCATGGGATTGTTTACCTCTAACCCCATCACTGAGGGTCAGAAACAAGTGGGTTGCCAGGGCTTGCTGACCAACCAGTCTATCCAAACCAGTGAAGTCCAAGTGTAATGAGGGATCCAATCTTAAAATCTCTAAGGAGAGATCATGGAGAGATGGCTTGGTGCTTAAGAGCACATTTTGCTCTTGCAGAGTACTTAGGTTTGGTTCTTAACATCATTAGTAACTGCATGAACACACACACACACACACACACACACACACACATATATATATATATATATGAAAATAAAATATTTAGAAATTAGTTGAATATAATTAAAGACGATGTTTAAAGTTGATCTTGGCCTTCACGCACATGCCTGTGCATGCAAATGTGCACACCCAGAGGAAGAAAACCAAAATGATGATAAAATAAAGGAGGCACAGTCTCTGTCTTACAGTAATAAGTATAGGAAAATATAGAGCTTCTTGACAAGATGAAATGAAAGGTTTATGATGTTGCTGCTGGAAGTTATGAGTTTTTTCCCATGGTTCACAGCTAGAAGCTCAATGCCATGATGAAGTGTGATACAGCAAACACCTGCTGGAAGATTCCTAGATCCCACCATCTTCTTCTATGAGCTCTGTTTCAGGATTGGATGAGATGCTCCAGAATCTGCCTTGAGCACCACTCTAAGTAACATAAATGCTGCTACCCGTGTCATAGGATCAGTACAAAGAAAAGAGCATGGCACATAAAAGCACGCTCTTCTACAGAATATTTGGGTGTTCTCTATGGTCATTTTAGTAGTTATCTTGACTGGCAATTTTATAAAGTTCTCTGTCTAGAACAAACTTTCTACAACTTTTCCCTTCTTGACCATCAGACATCCAGCCTCCCTAAGCTTGTCTTTCCTGCCTTTCAGTGTGTATTAATTAGGGTTTACTCTGAATAAAACAGTCATGTGGAGAATTTTTTAAAACAATGTCTTCAAGTAATGTATCTACCTGTTAGGAGATGGTCAGCCTAATTATAAGTGACTGTAGGAAGACAGAAGTATCCCAAGGCCTGGGGACAATGTCTGATGTTGCCTAGATTATAGCAGTGTTACAAAGACATTTAAGTAGAAAAATGAGCATTTGCTTCCTATGGGAGGACATTGTCAGCTGAGGAGACCTGAGCCCCTTATTTTTCTTCATCAGCCTGGGCCTCGGGGTCTTGTACCTGGCTCCACACAGTTTATAAATGCTCTTGACATTATAAGACATTATCTGATGCCCCACCATTGTCAAGGTTGAAAGTCTCAATGTGTGTGTGACTCCCCTGGGGACCTATCATGGAGAAATTCTAGTTCAATAACTGGAGGCAGAGTCCGAGAATCTGGATGTTTAAAAAGCTCCTGTGTGGCTCATCGAGTACTCGTAGAGAAACTCTAAACATGAGTAAATGTTAGTATTGATAGAAATAGTCAAAGATTAAAAAATCCTACCTTGGAAATAATGCAAAGTGAACATCCACACTTGAAGATAGTATGAGGAGAAAGAGTTCAAGCGTGCAAGCATGGTGAGGATATTTGGAAATGAGGAAAATGTTCACACTGTGAGGAATTGCCAGAAGAGTATCTCCAAGGGCCTGTTTTTCAATAGAGTATATCAGAGCCTCAATTAATTCCATTTCTGCAGCTATGAAAATACTTCTTCATGCTCCGATGCTTCCCAATTCTCCCATTATGTGCATTTATTAGGTGACAGTTCTTGGTGACAATGATGGAAAATAAACAGCCTCTGGAGGAAACAGGGGTTCAGGAATCTTGTCTTGGCCTGTTTGATGTGAACTCCTGGGGAGTGTGTATTATTTTGTCACCAGACTACAGATAGCTGTAAGTTGTTTAATCAGTGTCTTGTTTTAAGGGGTGAGAAGAAAAAAAAAATGGTCCAGAAAAGACAGCCACAAGCATTTGAATAATTCATTATTTAAATTTTAAAATATTATTATTATATGTTCTCAATTTAAAGTAGTTTATGAAATGAGGTGACCCAGCATGCAAATGAGAAACAGCTTTAGCAATGAAGTGTCCTGCCTTATCGGAACTAATTGTTATTTGCATGCAAATTAGTAAGATGAGCTCAAACTCAGACAACATCGGAAGGAAAACATGTATTCTACTTTACAAAGTGTTTGGGGATTATTGAAGTTCCTACACTTTTACAATAATTAACGAAGAAGGCACACTTTGAAATATTAGCTTTACAAAGAAATATATGTATGTATGTGGGTATGTATACATGTATATCATTTTAAATAATAAATCATAACAATAAATGAAAGTTAGGGGTAAGACTTAGAATGACCAAACGAGCAGACAGTCTTAGCAAGCATTGTACCTCTACCACTAAACTACCTCTCCATCCTAATGGAATAATTTTTAAGTTATCCATAAAAAATTAAAAATAAGAAATTTTGTGCTTAAAGCACTTATTAAAAATAACATTATATACTATGAAATATGTTATGCCTACTGAGACATGCCCAGTCCTGTTGAGTGTTTTCATTTTAAGAATAAAGGTCTGCGGAGGTGGCTCAGTGGGTGAGAGCCCTTGGTGCTTATCCTTAGCACCAGTGTGCAGTCTGAACACTGAGAGTGTAGTGCCAGCGTATGCGGGAGGACAGGCAGGAGGACTTTGAATCTTGACAGCTGCCAGTCTAGTTCAAATTCAGAGAGATTTCTGGCCTAAAAGGGATGAGGAGAAACTGATAGAACAGGGCACTCAGCATCTTCTTCCAGCCTCTGTATGTTCATGCAGGCATGCACACCTGCATGAGTAATGCACACATACAGAATGAAACAAATATGTAAAGACAATAAGTTAAGAATAGCAGTAATTGCTAACATAACCAGTAACTGATAAGTGAATACAGAAACAACTACTTTGCTGGATACCTTTTTGTTATCACTTTTGAAACATTTAACTGTTTCCTTCTGTGATTGACTTCCAGCAAGGAAAGCATCTTGCTGCAAAACTTCCCTACAAGAACATTTGCTTCTCTATCCAAATCCGTAAAAACAAAATCCCAGATACTGATTGGAGTAGGAAGCCTTTTGGGGAATGCTAATTGAATATCACATTGTTTTAAAAATACATTCCTTTTATATCCCGTTTTATCATGTTTCAATTTTTCTTTAATATTTATTTAATACTTGTGACTGTATATATTTTTAGATCAATTCTTTCCAATTCCTCCCTTATGCTCTCCCTTGTAGTTTTCTCCTAAGCTTCATGTGCTCTCCCGGACCCTATCTCAGTGTCCATCAAATTCACTTAGTGTTTCCTATATGTGTGGCTGTGGTACCATTTACTGAAGCATGTGTGACCCACAGCACTGAATAAAACTCAATCTCTCTCCCCAGGAGTCAAATATATCTTTTGTATCCTATTTTTTAAAATTGAGAGTGGATTAGACCCGTATCCTTTGGAATAAGTTTAGCTAAACCCCAAGCAAATAACTGAAATAACCATTTCATCAGAACTCAGCCATGGCGAAATCCCAGGACCTAACTTTCAGCTAAGGCATCCCAAACTCCTTGTAATCTCTTGAGTGACAGATAATACAGGAGAATACTTTTGTCAATAATATACAACCCTAGTCACAAAGTCATGTGACATGAGTTTTAAGAAATTTAAACTCTCTGGAATCATAAGGGTGACTGTCAGCCAAGACCCTTTGATAGGAAGGAGGCTGAAAATGAGAAGACTTAAGCATAAACTATTAAAGGGTGGAAACTTTGAGCTCCATCCTGAAAGAAAATGACTGGAGCCTGGAGATAGAATCACTAAGCAATGTCTAATGATGTGGTCAGTCCTTTACATGGTAGGAAACTTTAAGGACTAACAGTTGGGTTCAGGGGTCTTTGGTAGTGAATACATCAAGTCCTGAGGAGTAGCTCACTAACCTAGCATGGGAGCCCCATGCTTTCTCTCCTCGACCTTGCTCTGTGTGTCTCTTGCATTTGACTGAATCAGAGTTGCAACCTTTATAAGAAGCTGATAATTGTAAGACCCCTATTTCTTTGAATTTTGTGAGCTGTCATGTGAAACTATCAACTCTGAAGAGGTGGTTAATTAGTGCTTATCACAAAAGCCCTGGGAATTCAGTTCCGATTCACAGCACTCACATAAAAAGCTGGGTGTAGCAGTGTGTGTCTGTAAATCCCAGGTCTGGGGAGTAGGGGAAGCAGAAGGTTCTTAATCTCTCTCTCTCTCTCTCTCTCTCTCTCTCTCTCTCTCTCTCTCTCTCTCTCAAACACACACACACACACACACACACACACACACACACACACACACACGAAGCCCTGGATTGTCAATTGTACTTTTAATGCTGGTAGTCTGATGAACTGAGCTGGTAAGTTGCAAAATCTTATGTCAACACCATCCAGATAGTGTCAAAATTTAATTGAATTATAGAACACACACTTGACATTGAGTTGATTGGTGTGAAGAAAGAAGAATTCACACATTTGATGTTGCGGTCATCTGTGACTAAAATCAGTCATAAGCAGGACTGCAACACCCGAGGAAATAAAATTTTAGGCCATTTTTGATTGTCCACTTGATATTTATAGACCTGAATTTAAAGTGACATCCATCCATTTAACAACGACAGACCTCAGTGCAATTGCCAGGATACAGCAAGATAATTAGTTAAAAATACATAGCCAATGGACATGCTGAGTCCAGTAAGTGAGTACTTCTAAAATGTGTAAGATAGGCTGTTCTCTGTGTATGATGACTTCGGGAGACTTATCCATTAGGGAAAAGAAAAATATCGCTATGACAGTTCAGCTTATATCATTCATTAATGTGTCATGATGAGTGGTATCAAACATTTGGTCAACATTATACTGGATATGTTCTGTGAATCTGTTTGTAAACTATATTTACATTTAAATTTATGCCTATCCCTAATATAGGTGGACCTTATTTAAATATAGACCAGAATGGAACTTCTGAGGTCTCCCCAAACAAGAGAAAAAAATGTTTTAACAACTTTATGTTTGAGTATCCATCAAATAGTCACCAGTCATCAGCTCTTCCTTGGTTTTATAGTAGACAGCACTTGGCTTCAGAGAAGATGGTCTTGGGGTAGAACTTCAGGTTTTCCCTGGCTATGGTTAACTATTCCCCCATCCTTCAGGTTTTCCCTGGCTATGGTTAACTCTTCCCCCATCCTTCAGGTTTTCCCTGGCTATGGTTAACTCTTCCCCCATCCTTCAGGTTTTCCCTGGCTATGGTTAACTATTCCCACATCATATTCTAGATTCACCAACTCAGACTTCATCATCATGTGAGCCAATGTCTGTCTCTCTGGGTCTGCTTCCGTCGGTCTGTCTGCCTGCCTCTTTCTTTCTGTCTGCCTTTCTCCTTCCTATTTTCTTTTACAGTTTAAATATGAAATACCCCCCAGCACAGGCTCATGTTTTGAAGGCTGGTTCCCAGCTAGTGGAGATATAGTCATTGGATTATGCTATCAAAGGACCCCTTGTCGTCTGCCTCTTCTGCCTTTATCACTCACTTTCTGATTCTATAAGTACCTTTGCTTCTCCACACGCCTGCTGCCATGACATTTTGCCTCTCCACACCACAGACCAAAGCAATGGGGCAAGTTCAACAGGAACAGAAGCCATCAGCCAAAAATGAATTTCTTCCCCTTAACTGATTCCTCTTGAGTATTTGGCACACACAGCAGACACTCCACTTGCATAATTAAATGGGTGGAATTGGTACTTGCATGGGTACATAGTATAGACAGACTGTATCAGAACTTTGCTTTCTGAAACAAGTGAATGAATTCTCGATTAAATACAAAATATTTCATAATTTTTCAGAGCATGGTATATTGTGGATGCCTAGATCCCTTCAACTTCCTTTTGATTTCTTCAATCATTCAAAGTACTCAGGGTGTAAATTATGGAGATGCATCCATTACCAGTAGGAAGTACTGGTGAACAATGGTGTTCTCTGGAAAACTGCCATTACATTCTTACTTAATCACAGAAAAAAATAGAAATTAATTTTGAAAATTAATCTACATCAGGTTGTTTGCTGTGTTAGATAAATCTTGGCACTAGCCCTTCATTGCTCTTCTTCCCCACATGTAAAGGGATGCAAATGTGTGTTGTAGATGATCTGAGATCTTGTTGATTCCTAGCCAAGTTCGAAGCATACCACATGTGCATCCAAGCTGTAAGTGTGGGTGAGACTATGCTCCAAAGTGAAGTGCGTTTTAGGCAACATGCCATGGCCTACCTTATGGAACATAATGCTCCAGTTCAGGATTTATGAAGGCACAGATTTCAAAAATTAAGTGATGGAGAGCTGTTTTCAACAGTGCACAAAAACACCATCCATCCCACACCCAAGCAATATAAAGGAGACACCAAGAAAATATGTAGATTCCACAAATCAAAAATATCCAGGCCCAGGACTGAAGAAATGTCTCTGTAGTTAAGAGCACTTATTGCTCTTATAGAGGACCCAAGTTCAGTTCCCAGCTCCTACAGTGGGTGGCTCACAACTAACTGCAACTCTACTTCGAGGAGATCTGAGACCCTTTCTTGAACTCCATTTATATGCACCCACATGCACACACGTGCACATGCACCCCCCCACACACACACACAATTTAAAAGTGATAAAAATAAACCTTTAACAAAATATATTCTTGAATATGTTATTTCTTTAGTATGTCAATCATCTGAGACAAAAGAACTTTCCTAGGACAGGATACAGAAAGAAATAAACAGGTATTTTGAAGGCACAAAAGAGATGGCAAAATAGCAATATCATAAGTGGTGAATCAGTCATTCTCAGAGATTAGGCACTGGGGAGAAAGGGAAATGGTTGTCACTAGTAAATAACAGCAGTTGGGGCTGGGGATTTAGCTCAGTGGTAGAGCGCTTACCTAGGAAGCGCAAGGCCCTGGGTTCGGTCCCCAGCTCCGAAAAAAAGAACCAAAAAAAAAAAAAAAAAAAGTAAATAACAGCAGTTGACATCCTTATGCTGAGGTTTGACAGTAACTAAATTCTGGTCCTAAGAATCTACAGAAATAGTAACCTTATAGTGAACTCTGTACATACACAAGTGAAGTGAGATTTTAATAAAGTCATGCAAGCCATATTTACCAGTTTACCAGTTTGATCTATTACCATACTTTTTAAAGTATTACTATTACTGAATGGGTTGCATAAGGGACATCTCTGATATGTCTTACAACTTCATTTTATTTATAGTTAGAAAAAATTGAAGAAGTTTAAATTAATTGCAAAGATTGATTTTCTTTTCTTTTTTTTTAATTTAGAGAATACTTTATTAGTTTTTATAATCAAACCCACGTATATAAGACCTTACATATTTAATACAGTGTGTTACCCCTGTACAAATGGAAAAAACTTAAGTTCAACATTTCTAGACCAATATGGCTGTTAATTTCTGTACAGTGCCAACTCAACACAGTAAACGGGGATACTTTTTTCGAAAGTTGACAGCACAGGTAAAGTTTCAAAAAATTCAAATTATATATCTGTATATATATATTTATATTTATATAAAAAGACCAATAATAGCAGTGTGTTATGCATCGACAGCAGCAACGGCTTTTCCAGGTTCTGCAGTCATCTGAACAAAACTGTAGAGACATCCAGCACACTCCATTAAAAAAAAAAAAAAGTAAAAAAACAAAACCCGAGAAAACAGCACAGTTCTGTTACTCTTGTGGTACCTGGCACCATTTTTTTTTAAATTAGCTTCTCAATCATCATCTGGAAAGAAAACATTCTGAGCAACATCATTAAAAACAGCTCTGATAAAGCACGGTCACTACTACGTATCATAAAGCAGGTACAAGCTATTTTACATCCACAGAGGTATGATACAGTACTGTCCTACATCTATAATACTAGAGGATACAATTTAAAAGGCATTATTTGAGACTTGATTCTACTTTTCCAGCAGAGGGCCCAAAGGATGGTGTGACACAGCTTTGTAAAGAAACATACTCTAGACAGGATTTCCTTTCACTAGTGGCACACTTCTAAGGATTCATTCTCTCCATGAATGTCAGCTAAAACCGTTATTAAAAAAATGAAATATCCCTAGAACAAAACCGTATAACCACCGGATTCACATGAAGATGACCTAGTGGAGACAAGCTGGACCTCACCTTACCAACAAGCTATCAAATCTGTTATGTTTAAACAGTGAGACCTCTAAGGAAGGAGATGCCAAGTAGTGCTTCAAAGCTTCGGACCACAATCAAACACAGCATCCTTTTCAACAGAAGCAGAAGCTCATCTGAATATGCTCATGGATGCTGACATCAACATATAATCATCTCCTCACTCATCCAGGAAGAGGGGGAGATCAGTTACTACTGTACTTTATTGTGTTCAACCAAATCACCATGTTACAAAAATAGCAAGCTGCCATAATAAAAAATAAGGCTCCTCTATCCAGCACCAGATAGCATCATTTTACTTTCAAGCCTAGAAATTGCACACTTGTATATAAACCAATCGAAGATGAGGATTGAGAGTTCATCTTGGTGGATTTTTCCTTTGATGAATATGAAGTGTCCTTCCTTATCATTTTTGATGACTTTTAATTGAAAATTGATTTTATTTGATATTAGAATGGCTACTCCAGCTTGCTTCTTCTGACCATTTGCTTGGAAAGTTGTTTTCCAGCCTTTCACTCTGAGGTAGTGTCTGTCTTTGTCTCTGAGGTGTGTTTCCTGTAGGCAGCAGAATGCAGGGTCCTCATTGCGTATACAGTTTGTTAATCTATGTCTTTTTATTGGGGAGTTGAGGCCATTGATGTTGAGAGATATTAAGGAATAGTGATTATTGCTTCCTGTTATATTCATATTTGGATGTGAGGTTATGTTTGTGTGCTTTCATTCTCTTTGTTTTGTTGCCAAGACGATTAGTTTCTTGCTTCTTCTAGGGTATAGCTTGCCTCCTTATGTTGGGCTTTACCCTTTATTATCCTTTGTAGTGCTGGATTTGGAGAAAGATATTGTGTAAATTTGGTTTTGTCATGGAATATCTTGGTTTCTCCATCTATGTTAATTGAGAGTTTTGCAGGATACAGTAACCTGGGCTGGCATTTGTGTTCTCTTAGGGTCTGTATGACATCTGTCCAGGATCTTCTGGCCTTCATAGTTTCTGGCGAAAAGTCTGGTGTGATTCTGATAGGTCTGCCTTTATATGTTACTTGACCTTTTTCCCTTACTGCTTTTAATATTCTTTCTTTATTTTGTGCGTTTGGTGTTTTGACAATTATGTGACGGGAGGTGTTTCTTTTCTGGTCCAATCTATTTGGAGTTCTGTAGGCTTCTTGTATGCCTATGGGTATCTCTTTTTTTAGGTTAGGGAAGTTTTCTTCTATGATTTTGTTGAAGATATTTACTGGTCCTTTGAGCTGGGAGTCTTCACTCTCTTCTATACCTATTATCCTTAGGTTTGATCTTCTCATTGAGTCCTGGATTTCCTGTATGTTTTGGACCAGTAGCTTTTTCCGCTTTACATTATCTTTGACAGTTGAGTCAATGATTTCTATGGAATCTTCTGCTCCCGAGATTCTCTCTTCCATCTCTTGTATTCTGTTGGTGAAGCTTGTATCTACAGCTCCTTGTCTTTTCTTTTGATTTTCTATGTCCAGGGTTGTTTCCATGTGTTCTTTCTTGATTGCTTCTATTTCCATTTTTAATTCCTTCAACTGTTTGATTGTGTTTTCCTGGAATTCTTTCAGGGATTTTTGCGATTCCTCTCTGTAGGCTTCTACTTGTTCTCTAAGGGAGTTCTTTATGTCTTTTTTGAAGTCCTCCAGCATCATGATCAAATATGATTTTGAAACTAGATCTTGCTTTTCTGGTGTGTTTGGATATTCCGTGTTTGCTTTGGTGGGAGAATTGGGCTCCGATGATGCCATGTAGTCTTGGTTTCTGTTGCTTGGGTTCCTGCGCTTGCCTCTCGCCATCAGATTATCTCTAGTGTTACTTTGTTCTGCTATTTCTGACCGTGGCTAGACTGTCCTATAAGCCTGTGTGTCAGGAGTGCTGTAGACCTGTTTTCCTGTTTTCTTTCAGCCAGTTATGGGGACAGAGTGTTCTGCTTTCGGGCGTGTAGTTTTTCCTCTCTACAGGTCTTCAGCTGTTCCTGTGGGCCTGTGTCTTGAGTTCACCAGGCAGGTTTCTTGCAGGGGAAAAGTTGGTCCTACCTGTGGTTCCAAGGCTCAAGTTTGCTCGTGGGGTACTGCCCAAGTCCTCTCCGCGGCGGCAGCAACCGGGAAGATCTGCGCCGCTCTTTCCGGGAGCCTCCGTGCACCAGGGTTCCAGATGACGTTTGGTGTTTTCCTCTGGCGTCTGGATGTGCACAGAGTGCAGTCTCTTCTGGTTTCCCAGGCGTGTCTGCCTCTCTGAAGGTTCAGCTCTCCCTCCCACGGGATTTGGGTGCAGAGAACTGTTTATCCGGTCTGTTTCCTTCAGGTTCCGGCGGTGTCTCAGGCGCAGGGATCCTGCCGCTCCCGGGCCCTCCCCTACGGGAACCCAGAGGCCTTATACAGTTGCCTCTTGGGCCAGGGATGTGGGCAGGGGTGGGCAGTGTTGGTGGTCTCCTCCGCTCTGCAGCCTCAGGAGTGCCCACCTGATCAGGTGGTGAGGTCTCTCTCCCACGGGGTTTGGGAGCAGAGAGCTGCTGCGGGCCGGGATCCGTGGGTGTGGGACTTCTGGTAAACACAGGAAGTGCCCGGTCCTAGAGGAATTTTGCCTCCGTGTGTCCTGAGTTCACCAGGCAGGTTTCTTGCAGGGGAAAAGTTGGTCCTACCTGCGGTTCCAAGGCTCAAGTTTGCTCGTGGGGTACTGCCTAAGTCCTCTCTGCGGCAGCAGCAACCGGGAAGATCTGCGCCGCTCTTTCCGGGAGCCTCCGTGCACCAGGGTTCCAGATGACGTTTGGTGTTTTCCTCTGGCGTCTGGATGTGCACAGAGTGCAGTCTCTTCTGGTTTCCCAGGCGTGTCCGCCTCTCTGAAGGTTTAGCTCTCCCTCCCACGGGATTTGGGTGCAGAGAACTGTTTATCCGGTCTGTTTCCAAAGATTGATTTTCATAATGGATGTATGCACATGTGTGTACAGGTGTATATGGTTATGAATGTATAAATCATACATCAAACCAAATGTTTCTTTAATCAATCTCCAGTTGATCTTTCAAGGGCCTCTCATTGAACCTAGACTTCACCAACTTAACTAAACTGGCCAGCCAAAGAGCATCCAGGAGTATGTGCTTCAAACTTACATGCCAGTCTTAATGCTTGCCCATCAAGCACTTTAAAATCTAAGCAATCTTCTCAGTCATTCGAGTCACTCTTGAATTTAGCACTTTACCAGATAGGTAGTCATGCTTCATTTCAAGTATTAAATTATCCAATTTATACTTATTGGCCAAAGAAAGACCTTTTTGGCCTTCATATCTTGTATATACTTTTATGTATGGCATACTGATGTTCATTGCAGATTCATTTTTAAAAGTCAAAAGAGTAAAAGAATAAACAAAGTTCCTAGTAATAGATGAGTGGGTCACAAACAGTGGTTTATTCTATATTAGCCGGGGCTCTCTAGAGTAACAGGACTTATAGAATGAATATTAATATATTCTATTATTGGAAGACCCAAAAAATTGTTCCATCCACAAGATTCAGCTGGCCTTAAATATACTTCAGAACCCTGAAGAATTAGGCTCTAATGCCAGTGAAGGAATGGATTTGCCAGAGACCGAGAACAATCAGGAGAAAGGAGTGAAAGCTTTCTTCTTTCTTGTTCCTTAAATAGGCTGACAGCAGAAGGTATGACCCAATTTAAAGATGTATCTTTGTCACCTCAAAAGATCTCAAATGATTTAAGAAAAAAAACTCTCACCCTAGCTGCATGGGTTTTAGTTAATTCCAGATGGAATTCAGTTGTCAACCAAGAGTAGCCAACACTTACCTATATGACAGAATAGATCTGAGCATAAGAATGAGTAAACACACATGGGACATGGGTTAGCTTTGAGTAGGACAAGCCAAATGCCCAGACAGAGTACAGGTCACATGATTCTCTATATACTTCAACTCTGAGAAATGCAACCTCATTTTTTTTGATAGGAGGCTGGAGGCTGGTTTCCTGGAAAGGCAGAGTAGAAAATGTTATAAGGAGCACTGGGATGTTGATATTGTCATCGTTTTGTGTTTGTGTCTTTGGAAGCCTAAGCACTTGTCACACATCTCAAGCTTTCTGATTCTAAATCCCTCCAATCCCTTTGTATGTGTAGCTTGATTAAGAATCAAGTGATTACAGTGTGTGACAGCAAAAGAGAGCCATGTTTCTTAGGCGAAGAGAAAGAGCTATAAACTTCTCATCCATTTAAAATGTTTTAGTCATTCAACAATTTAGGTTTTCTTTCTGTGTTCTGTAAATGAGAAATTATTGTCATTCTGACAGTCTCTGTAGTAAGTCACCAGTTGACAGATGCCAACATTTGTCCTTTACTAAAAGAAAAATCACTTACGTGTCATGACGCAAATACCTTGAACAAAGTACATTTTCTTGAAAATAATTCTTTCTTGAATGAAACATGAATAGTCTGTGTAATATGGATTTCTTAAAAGCCCATCTTCATTGTTTATTGAAAGGAATTCCTGTGGATTTCCCATCAGAGTGAGTTTGTAATGCCTTGCGTGGTCACTGCTTGGTTCAGAATTGATTTCAGCAGTTGCTCGAGGACAGACAGATAATAGGATCAGTATTCCTTTGTGTTTTCATGACACATTTCCTTAAAAGATTTTGTTTTAGAACTTTTTCTAAGAAAGCATAATAGAAGAGTATTTTGATTCAAGGCATTTTAATAATGGTACTCTGTACTTCTCTGTTCCTATAAAGGATGGCGACATGCGTTATCTAATCACTAACCCTTTCCTTAACAAAACATTTAACTTTAGTTATAGTAAACAGGAAAAACTCAGGTAATGGTAATTATTTAAAGCTGGGCATCTGAGATTCTTTCACTCTACAGAATCCCTAAGCAATAAGTCTTACCATTATGCACAGTCAGAAATCCATTCTCATACCCAACACACCGCCCACCCACCTAGTGGTCCAAGCTTACAAGCAGATGGCCATTACAGTCAGAGTCCAGATTGATGGGAAGAGTGGTCCTTTCCTGCTCTTCTATTGGAGGGATTTAGAATCAGAAAGCAGTTTAGCTCACCTTTACCACTTGCCTTTGAGATACCTCAGGCAAATGGAGAAGAATGGTAACAATAAAAACAATACATGGCTTTATGAAAGTGTGCATTCCAGCCTCCACACTGAACACATTAGACATGCTGGTTATTTCAATACTTACTATAATAGAACAAAGTCTCTGGTTTAGACAGGGAGGCTTGGAGAGTCTGGATATCAGGAGCTCATAGTTACACAGCTTATACCTAACATATACATTCTATCTGAGGGCATAGTGAGCTCAGTAGCCCAGTCAGTGAGTAGCTATCTATTGAAGGGTCACAAAAAGAACTGGGGTCAAGAGAGGCCAAAGCTAAAGCAGCCTAACAGGGAAACAGATTACTTCATGACTTTTCAGCAGGACAAGATGTTAATGTTGAGGTCACACAGAATCAGATCCCAATGCAGTGGCCTCAGCCTGAAAATTGTTACCACTCAGGGAAGGTGCAAAGGGATGGATGTACTCTCTTCTCATCCTTGCAAAAACTACCCTCACTGAGCTAGAAACTCACCCCTCCCTATTTGAGTTCCATTATTTATGTTTGACCAATCAGGACTGTAAATCAAATATTTAAAAAGAGAAGAAAAGTTTCACTGTGTGGTAGAGATAGAAATGGTTCTCCCATTTCTGGATCCTTCTGCTTCCCAGAGCACATAGTCAATGATCTACATCCTCTAACTAGACCCCACTTCTACAGTTTCTGCAACTTCTCAGGGGTTTGTTAAATTATGAACCCATTAGTGGATTGCTACACCAATGAGATGAGACATCACATGATCCATCGGCTGGCCACTGAGCCTTTCGTGCATGGCCTTTGGATATTTTAGATCAAACTGTAATAGCTGCATCCTCAGTTTGTTTCTTTCCTTGTCTCTGAGCAGAAGTGCTTACTGTCCTTCCTGGCTAACTTCACTTTTCTCATTTCTACCTGGGTGGTCTCTTCACCTTCTTCCCAATCTGTTGAGCTAAGTGTTTGAGTGCTACTTTCTGAATCAAACTTGATATCAAAACTAACTATGAAATTATCAACTGAAGAGAAATGAATGCCACTCCCATAAAAGATGCACCTACTTACTAATTTAATGAATCTAAATACCACCTGACATGGTGTCTTAGGGTTCCAATGACTCTGAAGAGATACCATGACCATGACAACTCTTATAAAGGAAAACATTTAGTTGGGACTGGCTTACAGTTCAGAGGTTTAGTTCATTGCCATTATGGTGGGAAGCATGGCTACATGCAGGCAGATGTGATGCTGGAGATGTAGCTAAGAGCTCTATAATTTGATCTACATATAGCAGAAGGAAATGCCACATGAAGCCTAGCTTGAGCACATGAGACCTCAAGTCCTACCCTTACAATGACCCACTTCCTCCAACAAGGCTATACTCATAATAGTGCCACTCCTTACTGGACCAAGCATTCAAATACATGAGTCTACAGGAGCCATTCTTATTCAAACCACCCCACACATGGCAAATGATGCAGCATATGCTAACACAGCTGAGGAGAGGGGTTTACCTTGGAATATCCCAGATTTCAGATTTACTGAGATCTACTCTCTTAAGCATGGTGGATGGGGAGATTCAACAGGCAGGTAAAGCCTTGTAAAGAAGGCAATAAGTTATCCTAAAGCATCCAGAAGACTGGAGTTCCTGCACCCACTAGAGCTTGAAAAAAGACAGACTCTTACCAGGGCTACTGGGAGCATGCTCCCCTCACTCCAGACACCTTGATTTCAGCAGATCAAAGTCCACGTCACACTTTGAACTTGCAGAGCTATGTGATGATGAGTGTCTGATGAACTTCACAGCAACACTAACTCAAATATACCACATGATAGAGTGTGTTTAAGGCTTCGGGAAAAAAATCATCTCAATAGACCTAGCAGATACAAATCTCTCCCTGCCAAAAAAAAAAAAAAAAACTAAGCATGGGTCATTCTTCCTGAGGTTGTCATTAAGATGAGCAGGAAAACATCTGGATCTAGAAAGCCTCAATCGGTGGCCTCAGTATAGTCAACAGCTTCTGCATGCATCTTGCTTACTAAGCTGTGTTGCATAGACTCCTTGCAGTCTCCCATGCTTCCTATATTCAAAGGCATGCATGAATCAAAGAACATTTGCAATAAACAAATGTATAGAAAAAATGTTAGACTTCATAGTGAAAAAGAAAAAAGGTAAAAGGGCTGAGCAAACCATAAGGAGCAAGCCAGTAAGCAGCACTTCTCCATGGCTTCTGTATCACCTCCTGCCTCCAGGGTTTTGTCCCTCTTCAGTTCATGGCCTGACTTCCTTTTGTGATGGGCTGGCAGGTTTCACTGCTGTGAAGAAACACCACAACCAAAGCAGCTCGTATAAAGGACAGCATTTAATTGGGCCTGGCTTATGGATTCTGAGATTCAGTCCATTATCACTATGGTGGGAAGCATGACAGTGCCCAGGCAGGTACGGTACTGGGGGAGCTGAGAGTTCAACATCTTGATCATAGAGTAGTCAGGAGAAGACTGTCCCCTAGGCAGCTAGGAGAGTCTCAAAGCCCAACCACAAAGTGACACCCTTCCTGTAACAGGGCTACACTTACTCCAACAAGGCCATACCTCCTAATAATGCCACTCCCTGGGCCAAGCATATTGAAATCACATAGACTGTTAAAAGGAAATGTAAGCAAAATAAACCCTTTCCTCCACAACAAGATTTGGCAATAGTGTTTTGTCATAGCAGTAAAAATACAACTAAAGCAGAAATTGGGACCGTATTGCTGAATCAGGCCTGATCATATTGTTTGAAGGTACATTATGAAAAGACTTTGGAACTTTGGTCTAGAAAAGTCATTGAGTGTACAGAGTTTGGTGTGCTGTTCTGTGGGAGCTTGACAGATAAGAATGTTGGGAGAAATGAGGATGATGGAGGTCTGCCTTGTGACCTTCCATAGGAAAGTCTGAAACTCACTTAAACACTCTACCAGGCAGTTGGTTGGTTATTTTGGTTGTGGTCAGTGGGAAGTGAAGAATTAGCTATGATTAACAGGTTGCCAGAATTACTAAATTACAACCTTTCCTTTGCTGGGATAATTGATGCTGGTCAGCTGGGGCTGAGAAATTAAAAGTGATTAAGAAGAAATCAGAATCACTGAGGTTAAATCTTCTAGGAAATATTTCCGCAGGGTCAACACATAGAAGTTGTATTCTAAGAGGTAGCCTGAACTGTACCTTGTGCTGGAAGTCAAAATTGGTCATTTGTAAGAGTCACCCAGATGATACTGGTTTTGAAAACATGAAGGGTTCATAGAGATCAGCTGAAGCTAGGTACTGTGAGAGGCCAGGGGAGGTCATGGGTACAGCCTCACTAACACTTGAACTCCCCAACTTAAGGAGTCATGTAGAAAGGATGAAGCTTGGCACTTCGCAATAAGAATGAACCCAGGAGAAGACATCGGAAGAAGTGCAGCCTAGTTGCAGCAGAAGACCATGCCATTTCAGAGATACCAGTGCCTTGGGGTGGCCACCAAGAACAGCCATAGAGTAGAGCTGGCCTGAGCCTAGGGAACAAGCTGTGTGTGCTGCAGAGGGCAAAGCCAGAGACGTGGCCCCAGAACTTTGAAGGAACCCAGAAAATTGTGAGTGAATCCATGACATTTAACAGCAAGTTATTTACACTGTTGGAGTTTTGTTTTGCTTTGTTCAGATTATGACTGTGCCCTGTCCCATCCACTTGGAATTTCTAATAAGTACTTAACTTACTATGATTTTGCAGACACCCACAGTTGAGAGACACTGAACTTTTAAAGAGATGTTTGGGGTTTTACAGAGACTGAATTTTAAAGTGTTTAAATTTGCGAAGACTGTGTGACGATTTAAGTTTGCAAAATGTGTCACGTTGTGATGTTATTAATGTGTGACCTTGAGGACAACAAGAAAGGAAAGATTATCTCTTAACAAGTCACATATTTGTATGTCAAGTTGACAAAGGGCAAGTCACACTGTCTGGTTTCTATGTTAACTTGACACAAGCCAGAGCCATTCGGGAGAAAAGAACCACAACTGAGAAACTATATCCACAGGATGTGCTGTAGACAAGCCTGTAGGGCACTTTCTTAACTAATGAGTAATGTGAGAGGTCTCAGCCATTGTGAGTCGTGCCACCCCCAGGTTCATGCTCCTGGGCTCTTTAAGCAAGTAAGTTATATGAAGAAACAGGGTATGCCTGGTGTTGAGGAGTTCAGGAATAGGTCATAGATCTCCTGGAACTGGAGTTGGTAGTTGCAAGATGCTATGTGGGCGCTGGGAACTGAACTCAGATCTTATGTAAAAGCAACAAGAGTTTTAAGCACTAAAGGTTCTCCCTAGCATTCTACATTATTTTTGAAAAGAGAAGGGTGTAAAGAATGAAGGCAGAGAAGGAGGATGGAAAAGGTAAGGATGGGAGGGAAGAAAGCGGTAGATAGGTGACGTAAGGAGAGGAGAGAAAGGAAGGAAAAGTTTCTCCTGCCTTCTGAAGCAGGTTCTTAGATCCCAGGCACCAGGAAGTCTAAGAAATAGTTGCTCACAGTAATTGTGTTAACTTGCACTCTCCTGTTTTTCTAAGTACCCTATCCTAGAAATTGGGACTGAACCAACAAATAGCTGTAGCCCTGATCACCTCCTGCAACTACCACAGACCTCAAACAGTGCAGACATAAGCATCTCCAGAACAAGGGCTTTTCAAGCCCCTTTCTGTTGGTTTTGTGATCTGCCCTGATCTGCAATTTTGTTTTGTTTTGTTTATCTCTAATTCCACTGTCTCAATTCATTCTTTGTTTTCTGATTATTATAATTCCAACTACAAGGGAAGAGTTCTATATCTTCTTCCTCATGTGGTTCTGTGTTTAGAAATTGGGCTTCTCTGGGATCTAGGCTCCAGGGTGAATGGGATTCTAGAAATCGCCACTGGTATCTTTGTTACTGTCTATTTGCCTCCCATTAGTACTTAAATGACCAGGAGTTAGGCTGTCTTGCTGGGCTGGTAGTCTTTTCATCACTATTTTATTCAGTACTGAATTATTATTAGGGAATTAAAAAACAGTCAAGATTTTCCCCCATACAATATATCCTGACCATAATTTCCCCTCCCTGTACTCCTGCCATTTTTTCCTCACCTTCCCTTCCCACCCAGATCCAATCCCTTTCTGTCTTTCATTAGAAAAGAACAGGATTCTGAGAGATCACAAACAAACATGACAAAATAAAATACAGTAAGATTTTTTAAGTTATAAACAAAAACCACCATCACATCGAAGTTGGAGAAGGCAACCCAACAGAAGGAAAAGAGTCCCAAGAATGTGCACAAGAATCAGAGACATACTTCCTCTCCCACTCAAGAGTCATTGTAGCTCTACCAATATACCTCTGGGTCTCTACTCCAAATTCCTACAGGCGCTTGACCTCTGATGGTGTTGAGGCATCTAAATTGGAAAAGCACACCTCCTCTTGCCTCATAATCTTATACCTAGAATGATAATGAAAGCTGATGAAATAGAGGGGGGAGAAATATGGGTCTACAGATTCAGAATGGGGAATGTAGATAAAATTTTGGTAAGGTTATTAAAAAATCAAAATTGGTTAGGACAACATCCGCGATCTAAAGAATTCATTTTCTGATGATTAAAGAAAACACTTAAACAAATTATAATATCATAATAAATGTTTTTACCATTGAATGAGAAATAAATTTTACAGGAAATGATTTTTTAAATTATTATTTCATTGACTCAAAAAAGGCAAATTCTGGAGGTGGTTGTGAAAAATACATATCTCTTCTCCAATACCTTTAGACTCATGACACAACCTTTCCTTTGGAAACTATATTTGGCATCTAATGTATTTCAATTTCTTGGAATGCACTGTTCAATTAAAAGTCATGTTATCTTGCTGCAGTTGGTCTAGGTCTTTGTGACATGAAAATATAGACTTGCAAAATACCATCTCACTATTTGGGCTTCAAAATGTTAGAGGTATGTGTAAGATGCTTGTACTATTTTGAGTTTCAATTAAATGATATAATGCAAACAAAGCTAAACTTTGTGTTCAAGGCAGAGATCAATAGCAGTGAAATAAGAAAATACAATTTGTCATTCTGGAGGATTTCCAGTCACATCCTGTTTCTCAATGGGAACAAAAAATGTTTTTTTGGGAGATAGGTATTTCTCTGCTGGATCTCCCATGGCAAGACTGAAATCATCTTTTACATAAGTGCTATCACTTAGCCAAAAATCAGTGTTTAATTATTTAGGGGCTCTCTTTCATCATTAATTGGCAGAGTTTATTCAGAGTTTATTCAGAGTTATTTAATTATACCTGAGGCACTTCTGCAAATCAAATGTAATCCCCTCATGAAGCAGCAATATCCTGTTTCCCTTGATGTGTCTACAGAGAACTTAAAGAGAGGATTTGGGCCCTCTCCTGTTCATCTCCACAGTATCCTACAGAACACTTCTTCCAGCCTGCTGTTACTCCTAATGCTGTTGCTTCCCTTACTTTTCTGCCTTCACTTCTGTTGTAGGTACTGTCAAGACTCACAGTCAGCACATTCAGCACCATCAATGTGCCTCTTACACAGTGAAGCATCTTATCAGAAGTAATTCCTAGTCTTCACAATGGTTGCATGGGACTCTATAGTACTATAGTATCCCCCAGACCTATTTAATTGTGAAAACACAGGCAAGGCAAGTTAAGTAACTTTTCCAATATCTACCAGCTTTGGTGAGGTCATGGCCAGGATTTAACTCTAAGAACAACATCCCCATCATGGTTGTATTTCTTCATACCTATGCTAATTATATCAAATAAATGTATTTAGCATTCACGTAAAACTTTCTAACATGATTTTAATAAACATATAGATTTTTTCAAGAGATATCATTCATTAAGATCACGTTATAGCTGACTTCAGCCTCATGCTATCAACTTATGAAAAACATTGTTTTGTCTTTTAGTTATGTACTTTCCATAAAGTTGATGAATTAGCTTTCTATGGTTTTTGTGTATTAGTCTCTAGAAATATACAACTAAACAACAAGCTACCCAAACAATACTTTTAATACTCTGAAGATATAAATAAATTTCAAAAGTTTTATTTTTAATCTGTCATATTGTGACACACATATATATGCATATTTCTCTATGTATTTCTTTGTTGACATATAGATAGGCATAGAAAACCTATATATCAATTATGACATTTTAGGAAATGGGTTCATAAATAAGATGAGCATTAAAAATTGTTTTGGTAATATATATGGTGCACAAGGGGAGGCCCCAAGACCTGACACCATTACTGAAGCTATGGGGCATTCACAAAAAGGGATCTACCATGACTGCTCTCCAAAAGACCCAACAAACAGCTGGAGGAGTCAGATGCAGATATGTGCCCCCAACCAACAAACAGAAGCTTTTGAACCCTCTGGGTGAATTGGGGAAAAGCTGGAGGAAGCTAAAGAGGAGAGCAACCCTGTAGGAGGATCAGCAGTCTCAATTAACCTGGAGTCCTGAGATCTCTTAGACACTGGACCACCCACCAGGCAGCATGTACCAGCTAAGATGAGGCCTCTAACACATATACAGCCGAGGACTCCTGGGTCTAGGTTCAGTCAGAGAAGATGCACCTAAACCTCAAGAGACTGGAGGCCCCATGAAGTTTAGAGGTCTGGTGAGGTGGGTAGGGTGGGAACATCCTTGTGGAAAAGAGGGGCAGAGTGTGTGTGGGGGTGTGTGGGATGTGGAACCCTGGGCAGGGATGGATCAGGAGGGGAATAAATAAAATATGGAGTATATTGCATATCTGCAAAGTGTGTGTGTGTGTGTGCATGCACGCCCACACCAGGTGCCTACTGAGCACTAAGTGTCTTTCCTGGTCTATCAGTCTCCAAACTGTTCACTGAAGACTGGGTCTTTCTATTTTTGGCTAGACTAGATAGATGTCAAGTCTTAACATCCTCCTGTCTCTTCTCCCACTGAACTGGAATTACAGGCAACCATAGCTATGCCCAGATTTTACAAGGGAGTTGAGGATCCAAATCCAGGCCTTCTTGGTTATAAAGAAAGTGCCGTTACCCATTGAACCATCTCTGTGGCATACAATATAACTCTTGTAACACAAAATAACTACCTAAAACTCTACTTGTATTATTTGTTTGATAACAGGCAGATGTCCCCTGAAAAATATCTTTTCATAGCTCCCTCATATAGATCCATTTTTGGAACCGAGTAGCAATCCAGAAATACTTATTTGATGTCGAATGAGCCATCATACAGACTTTCATGGTTGCTCATGCACCATAAATAAGTTTACATTTCCTAAAAGGATTCTAAATGTTAGAAAAATTCCAGCAGTCTCCACACAAAGGTAGGTGTTCACTCGGACAGGAAGTATGAAATCAATAAGTCCACTAAGATATGTTGGGATTTCTTAATGAAGATGTGTTTCATGCTCGCCATAAATAGCTAAAGGACATTAGGTTGAAATTGGTTTAACTCTGCTATGTTCAACTTAATAAATTAATAAAGTAAATTTCTGATTTAATAAATAGTTACTAATTTAATTCAATGTCTTCTAGTCTCTGTTTTCTTTTTTCTCTGCCTTACATCAAACCTGTGAAGTTGTAGCCATTCTTCATCTGTCCACTGAATATCAAATGCCAAGTAATTTATTCTATAAATAGTTAGAGATAAACTTATATACTCTATTTGGTTACTTTGATCCAGACACTCTAGTACCCAGAAGTTAAAACTACAACTCATCTGTCCATTTTCTCTTAGACAGACTATCTTAAGGTTAAGCTACTCAGCATCATTTCCATGATGAACGCAACCTCCTTGTGATGGCATATTCCTTACAATCTTTATAATTTTGACAGGAAGATAGGCTTCCACTCTTTAAGAAATTTAAAACAATAAATGAATATCGACACCAAAGATAGTTTTTGGCCTCTGAAGCCACCCATCCCACACCAACCGCTCCAGAATGAAGTAAGAAGGGAAAATAGGTTTAATGTAAGAGAGGGTCTGGACCACTGCCCAGGTAAAATCATGAGGGATCTCTATGGTCAACGCTAAATTTCAGAAGCCTACCTAGAAATGGAACGAGCTACTCATTTCGTATCTTTAGATAAGAGCCTTTTGATGCAGTGACTCTTCACGGGCCAGCAGTAACATTCTGAGGGAGAATATCGGGAATTAAAAAATAAATTGTTTTTCAATTGAGCAGCAATCAGTGTAAACTGAGACAAAAAGAGAAAGACATCCCATCTGTTCTCCTCATTGGAGATTCTGGGTTTTTGTTTCTCTTTGAATGAACTTGAAGATAAGACACGAGGCAGGAAAATCACCATGTGTGTCCTCTTCAGGTCGGAGAAAATTAGAAAGCCGTGAGTGATTGCGAGGGAGGTAGAGTGGCGGACATATGGCTCCCAGCTTCCTATCTCTGCACTTATCCCCTGCATTTCACTCTGGCAGCTGTTGCCAGCTGTCTGAAACGCCAGCTAATTGAAGGCTAATAACTCTCTCAGTGTGATGTGACACTTGGGATCTCAGCCTGTGTCCCAGAAACTGGGAGCCTGATTAGTTCCATGATTTTTATTGACAGATAAAATTAAGCTGGTGGTATTAGTGAGGGCCCGTGTTAACTATTTTACCTGAATTATATCATTTATTGTTTGCATCAGTGCCATAAAACAGGCCCTGTGTTTATTTACACATTATGCCCGAAAGGAGAAAAACCAGTGACATAAAAAAGCTAAATATCTTTTCAGTCTCATAGGATGTAATGGAAGAGCAATTCAAATCCAGCTTTTTTATTATTGGCTACAATGCTATATTACTTAGGTTTCATATGGGTTAAATAGGTCCTTAGTGTTATAGAGACAGCAAACTAATGTATAGGTCTATCCCATTTACTCTAAGGAGAAAGGGTCACTGGGAAGGAGGACAGGAAGTCAGAAAACTATTCAGTGAGCTTCAGGACTAGCAGGCTCCACAGATAACATCAAGGCAGAAGCAAAGGACAGAGAAGCACTCGTCTTTTCCAGGTAGGTTCAGGACAGTGAGTTGTAAGACACTGATCAAAAGCTCACTGCACCTTACAAGTGAGACTTAGCCTGCTCTGGGCTGTTCTGTCTCTATGTCAAACTTGCTATACTATAGGCTAGGGGATGTCTTATGTTAATGCAAAAGAAGTTGTAGAGAATGGAGAGAGGAGAGGAAGAAGACAGGAATAGTGACAGGGAAGGGGGAAAAGCTGTTCTTGTCACCCCAATCAGAGCAGGCTGTCCAGGCTGGGTGCAATAAAGCACAGGCATAATTGTGAATAGCATTTGATAGTTTTTATTAAAACTAGAACAAGCACCGTAGTTATTCAATGGACACCAGTCTTAGGATTGAAAGATATTGGAGATCTTTGGGTTCTCTAGGAGCAACAAGCAACCCACAGAGAAGACAAGGAAACAATGAAATGCACACTAAGTAGCTTTGTGTTCTTTTGTTCATACCCTTTCACGTTTTGCTGTGGAATGAAATGCTTGGACAACCCATCTTCCATCAACAGATGGATAGATAATAGACATTTGGTGCATCTGTAGGAGATGGACTTATAATGTATAAGTGGGAGCACAGCATTCCATAAAGAAGAAAAGTTGCATGCTCTCCCTCCTGTGTGGAGTCTACTATAGTCGTACACATGTAAACGAAAGTAATAAAATATGGGTAGCTTGGAGACAGGTAGAGGCTGATTAGATGACGACAATGAAATATTGCCAAAGGCCTTATTGCATGGAGAGTGGAGGGCAACAGTCATTCTTTTTCACATATTTCTAATGCATTGAGCTTGAGAAAATAAAGACATAATGAGGTAGAGATGAACTCTAAGACAACATAGCATACGACATAGCAGGCCTGGGCAACAAGATGAATTATAATTTCTCTGCTGTTGTAGCCATGGGATTCAAAATACACAGACAGTTTGGTTCAAGTTAGCTTGACTAACTACTCGGAGGACATGAGCCTACTGTGCCAAGGTATTGCATATTATAGCTGGGTCCTGCTGGGAAGCTTAGCCTCACAGACTTTGCTTCTAAAATGAGTAACTGTAGTGCTTGGCATGGTACCTTGGCATATGCTAGAGTTGTGGCCTTTGAGGAAGCCTCTACAATATTGGCCTTACAGGGTCGAGGCCATGTTTTATATGTGTAAGGAATTCCCTCACAGAAAATCTCTTCTCTGGCTTAGTAAGAAGAGAGAGAGCATATCATTTAGGAGGGTAGACATTGCTGGGTAGAGGGACTCTGGAAGAAACAGCACATGCTCTCAAACCAGGGCAGGTTTACAGGACAGCTTTACCTCTGGGACTTGATTTTCCTTAGTGCTCCTAGGGAGGAAGTTGAGGCAGATTGCACCTGTCCAGATTGAAAAGCTAAAGAAACCTACAAATATCCAAATATTCAAACTCGCTTTCTTCTGTAATATTCATTCCTTTAAAAAGAACCATGCCCCTCCATGAATCAACATTTCATTAGGTACAAAAGCTGCAGTTTCAAATAAGACCTTTCAAAGCTGCAGCATCTGTGGGATTGCCCAGCGCTCTTTAGCTTCTCTTAGCCATCACTACTTAGCTATGGAGGCTGCTCCTGAATTGCTCCGAATGTAAGAGCAGGGAATAATAAAAATGTGTAACTAAGAGATCAACTGTTATTTTGTTACCTGGTTCTTTAAAGATGTCTCCCTGAGTCATCATTTTTCTCTAGCTACCTACTAATTAAAAGATGACCTTTGGTCCACCATAAGTTGTTTCTGTGCACAAAGTGGATAAGACACGGGGATAAAGGCCTAATTAAATGGTTCTACAACCTAATTTCTGTTATTTTTCTCTAAGGGGCAGTACATATCACAGTCTCTCTAATATCTGTTGGCTATTTATAGCTGTGTTGAAAGCAGAATTGGCCAATGCCCTTATATAGTATTTTCATAAAGCAGCCACAGTGCTGATATAGATATTTTCAGTCAAAAATTAAAAGTACAATCTTTGTTTAGAGGAAAGGTTTGGGGTAGACAAGATGCTTTGGTGTATATAGGTGATTGACACTAAGCCTGCTGACCTAAATTAAATCCTTATGTATCACATGATGAACAAAGAGAGACAACTCCCTGAAGGTTGTCCTCTGACCTACACAGACACCCCCACCCCTCTCTGATACATACACAGAGAGACCTTGTATATAAATAATATAAATAATTAAAAGTAATTTAGCTTATTTTTTCTTTAAAGGATGTGGCTGTTCCCGTAGGCAGGGATAGTCCAGGACTGTGGACACACACCCATTCCAGGACATTTCACAAAGGACTGAGTATGCCAGTCAACAGTGACTACTGAAAACTTCCAGAAAGTCATTAGTATGAGTGGGCTGGATAATTTCATGTCAAGTTGACACAATCTAGAGTTGTCCGAAAAAAAGAAACCTCAACTGAGAAACGGTAAGATCCAGGTATAGAGTATTTTCTTAATTAGTCATCCATGAGGGAAGCCCAGCTCATTGTGAGTGGTGTCATTCTGGGCTGGTCAGGTCTCCAGATATAAGAAAGCAGGTTGAGCAAGCCAGTAGGCAGCACCTCCATGGCCTCTGCCTCAGCTCCTGCCTCCGGGTTCCTGTCCTGCTTGAGTTCGTGTCCTGACTTCCTTTGATAGTGAACAGCAATATGAAAATGTAAACCAAATACACCCTTTTCCTCCCCAACTGCCTTTCTGTTTGTGTTGTTCTTCACAGCACTGGAAACCCTGACACAGTGAGTTTATGTGTATCAGCTGAAATACTGGTTTTAAAAATGATTTTCTCCTGAGTTTGATTTGTATCCAGTCATGAGATGAAAAGAGTGGAGTGTGGATGAATGTGAAAAAAGAGTTACTAACACAAAGACAAAAGATTTGTTGCTCAGGTAGGTGAGGTGAGTCAGTAGGTAAAGGCACTTGCCCAGTGTAATCCCTGGGACCCACATCATAATTGTCTCCCACATGTTATCCTCTGACCTCCCTCATACCCTTACTATCACAGGCAGGCATGCTCCTGCACACAGACACACAGACACATACACACACACTCACACACACACACACACACACACACTCACATACACTCACACACACATACATTCACACACTCACACACACACATACATTCACACACACTCACACACTCACATACACTCACACACACATATACTCACACACTCACACACACATACATTCACACACTCACACACACATAAACACACACACTCACACATACACATCGGGGGAAGGAGAATCAATTAACTAATTAATTGATTGGATCAAAGTTCTACCACCCTAATCTAGTTGCCAGTTTAAACTCTTGCTGGCTCTATCAGTGAAAATTCTCGAGCTTCCGCTTCATAGCTTGCAGCCAATAAAGCTTTTTCATCTCAGATTCTGTCACTCTAGCCACTGGCTTCCTCAGACATCAACAGTACAGTATGTTTCAAGGCCATCAGTTATTTCTGATGAACAGGAATCCAGAAGGTATTAAAAACTATTATCATTGTGTACCTTGTACAAAATTGTATTTGATTACCTTTTAGAGGCACTCCGTGGGTAGTGCCACTTATTTCTCGGTAAGAGAAAATGTATATTGTATTTATCTAAATCTCTTGCTTTTAACACAAATACCCATTTGCACACGTGGGTTTCTCTCTCCAAATTTGGGCTATCAGGGAAGCAAGGTTCTATTCGTGTGGGTATTTGAATCCAAATAGGCACCGGCTGCTGTATTTGAGCATTTGTTTCCACAGATAGTGGCATTGTTCTGGGAATTTGTGGGAGTGTGTGGACTGACAGAATGGCTCCCTGTGATGGCAGGGGTTTGGGGGATCAACAAGCTCTGAGACATCTCCTCAAGCAAGTCATACTGATAGGTCCCACGGTTTGGGGGTCAGGCCTATCAGAAAGAGGATCTCTCACCATACACCAAACAGTCTAGGAAAACAAACCCCTCCCTCCCAAAGCTGCTTAGGTTCTGTATTTTTGTCTCCTTACCATGATGAGAAAAGTCACTCACGCCTGATGGATGAGGTGAGTAAAATCCAACAGGATGAGACAGGGAAAGAACAGAAATGAGATAGAAAACCCAGGTGGGCCAAAGCTCCCTTACCATGTTGTAATTGTTGCTTTCTCTCACAGGTGGACTGAGTCACTAGGTCAAGGTCAGTGAAGCATACATAGTAAACTCAAGCATTGACCATAGCCAGTAGATGACACTTACGAAAATACTGCACTTGTTTACTCATTCACATTTATTTTATAGTTTTACAGACACTAAACTTAGCTTGTTTGTTTAGGTTTTTTTTTTTTTTTTTGGTTCTTTTTTTTCGGAGCTGGGCACCGAATCCAGGGCCTGGCGCTTCCTAGGTAAGCGCTCTACCACTGAGCTAAATCCCCAGCCCCTGTTTGTTTAGTTTTAAGATAGTCATTTAATTACATTTTTCCCTTCCCTTTCTTTCCTCCAAACCTCTCCCTGCCCTGCTTTTCTTCAAATTCATGGCCTTATAAAAAATAAATTGTTAGTTCACAAATCTGTGTATTTGTTTATACATATATATTCCTAAAATTAACCTGTTGAGTCTACATAATACTGCTTTTATATACGTTTTCAGTGATGCCCCTTTGGCACTGGACAACCAACCTGTGTGGATATACTCCTCTCTGGAAATACCACCTCTCTTTTCCCAGCTTTACTCAGCTGCCTGTCGTTTTCTGTGTAGAGTAGAGGCTTCATAGGGATTTCCTGGTCTAGTTCGACATTTTCTTAAGTGCCTTTATTCACTCGTGGGGAGACTTTATAGGTATAAATTCTGATTTTCCTAGAAGATGAAATCTCACCTCAAAGTCTCTCAGCTTCTGGATCTTACAGTTTTCCACCCCCTCTTCCTCACTGTTCCCCGAGCCTTAAGTGCAGGACGGTTTTTAGAAGTATCATTTGGGATACAACAACTCTGCATGTTGATTGGTTGTGGTTTTCAGTTGAAATGAGAAGTTTAAGAATAAGATGATCACACTATTTTAGATATTACATAGGTTTCAGGTTAATTTTATTTTCATTCTTGTGTGTGTGTGTGTGTGTGTGTGTGTGTGTGTTTGTGTGTGTGTGTGTGTGAGAGAGAGAGAGAGAGGAGACAGACAAACAGACAGACAGACAGACAAAAACACAGAAACACTGAAACACAGATGCCCACAGAATCCAGAAGAGATAACCAGATGCCACTGATCTAGACTTACAGGCAATTATCTGCTGCCCAGTATGAGGCTGGGAACCAAACTCAGGGTCTCTAGAAAAACAAAAAAAACGCTCTTAACCGCTGAGCCATCGCTACAGACCTATACATTACGTTTAGCCTTTTAAGTATATGCAGACTTAATCACAACAAACCTTGGAAGCTTGCCCCAGAACAGGAACCCAGCACATGATAACACAGACAATCTCAGACAGTTTGTCTCCCAAGGACTGTGGGGAGCATGATGGCATCACTGGAATCAAGTGCTCTGTGGATGGAGTGGCTGCAGTTTCAAGTGAAATGATTAAAACTTTGTTTCTGAGGGAAGGTGAGAAGAGTACAAAACCTTTGGTACAAAGCCAGGTGCTACTAGGACCCTTGCCAGATGAACGTCTGAAGCCATTTAGTAAGTACAAAATTGTTACAAAGAAACCCCAAGTGCAGAATCAAGTTATTACATGCATATCACTGAGAACCAGTTCTGTGAGAGACTTTAAAGGGTCTGGATTGCCTGTTTAACCCTTTGTCAGATAAACAATTTCAAAGTTGGGCATTCTTGAGCAGGAAACAACAGAACTTAGGGTTAGCCTATCATACATGAACAATTAGAACACAGAGACCATGAACAGAAAATTGAAAGGTAGTTTTCAAGTAGAAGTAACACCATCTGTTGAATCATCTCTGAACAAAGTAAATAGAACAGAGTGTTTGATTTGAAATTATCCTCACAGTGATGATTTCAAAACAGCGGCAGGAAGTATTCTAGGTGAACCCGCAAGAACCTCCAGACGTTCGCTCTAATTTACTTCCCATTTATTAATTTGGATAAGAAGGGGCCCGAGCAACCTTAAGCTTAAAGCACAGCTTCTTCTCATCCCTCACATTGGATTCACAACATTCATACACTGAGGATGCTCATATGTTGGGAAGAACATTGGCAACATTTCTTCTCATTTGCGTAAAAGGAGGTAGGTAGAAGACTTGAGTTAGAAGAAAGAGAATAGCATGTTCCCAGGCAGAGCATATTAGAGTGAAATGGAGACCTCTTTCACATGGTTGATAAGGGTGGGAGGTAATGGGGGATGTAGGTAGAATGGGCCAAGGCCACAAGAGACCCCTGTCATGGACTGGGTGGGTTCCTGAAGAACTGGAGCAGCTGTGGCATGTCAACCCCATGCTTTCTCTCCTGAGTCCTTTAGAGAAACTTAGAGGACATGCAGAAAACGAACCTACAGTCTCCTTAGACAAGATGATGTGAGAGGAGGAAAAGATTTTATTCCCAAGAAAGGAGCAAAAGGTCTTGGCATGATCTCTCACAGGAGGCTGGGGAGGGACTTTACAATGTTATAGATTATACCATTAGAATTCGTAAATGAATTTTATGATTCCTGAAAGACAGTGATAGATAGTATAATATCATGAATCACCCAATAAAATATTTAAAATATATAATATGATTAATCCAGGGAAGTGCAGCTGTGTGTCTCTGGAAAACTATAATGCCCATTGTGGCCCTGGTGAAAGTTCATGAAAAGACCCTGTCTGTCAGTTGTTAGATCACTCCTCAAAATGTCTTACTGGACCAAATGAGATATCTGAATATTTGTTTAAACAATCTGTGTGGGAATAAGACATGGGGAATATATACATGTGTGTATGTGTGTGTATATGTGTGTGTGTTGTGTGCATAAATAGTATTTGATGGGATACATTCTGTGTCAACTACTTAAAACAAGTCAAATAGTTCATTTGAAACACAATATACTGGAAGATAACAGCATATTTACATTCTAATGGTGGCAGTTGAACTGCTATATGTAAATTTCATGATGAGTATATCCACACCACCTGAGAGAATGGGGATGCATTTTGGACATCAAAAATAGATTGTGAAGGGAAAAAAAAATGATAGCCCCAGTCACATCAGCGGCACCAAATGATGTCAACTGTTATCAACAATTCAAGCCTTTTCCACAAGCTGACAGAAAATGCTAGTAGGTGATCAGCTGAACTAAATAGTTTATTTAGGGAAAAATAACATTGGTTTCATTAAGTATGTGAGCACTGTAGATATGAAGTATACCCAAGTAGATAATCAAACGCCTGTTGATTATATATAGTGATGATATAATCAAACCGACTGCCAAATGCAAAGGTCAAGTTACAATTAAACAATAGTTCTGCTTAACTGTATGATGCCCAATAGGGAGTGATCAACCCTGATAAAATAAAGTACAGGTGAAGACATTTCTAAAAACTTGACTAAATCCCTTAATAGGATTTTATCCAAATTATCAGAATCAAAGACCTCTCTACTCCAAAACAGAAATGCAATGTAGGCAACTGGAGTTATCACTTCCCAAGCTGAAGGGTGCTACCAGCCTCCACTCTTAAGTCACAGAACCCAATTATGTTGTGCTCTGAGCAGAACTGAGGTCTCTGAGAAGCCATTGCTGTCAAGTGCATTGAGGCCTTGGGCACCCATACTGAGATGACATCTGCAGTATTTGCAGCTCTCTAACATCCATACTATCACTTCTTAGACTGCCCTGTAACAATAGCAGTAGGATTTAAGTGTCCTCTGTTATTCTACCTTCAAGAGATCAATAGGTTTTGCTTCACTGTTGGCTGGTTTTACATCACCTTGATCCAAGCTAGAGTCATCTGAGAGGACAAAACCTCCATTGAGAGCATGCCTCCATCAAATTGCCCAATGAGAAAGCATGTGAGGCATTTTCTTGGTTGATGTTTGATGGGGAAGAGCCCGGCCCATTGTGAGTGGTGCCACTCCTGGGCTGTAGTACTAGGCACCATAAGAAGGCAGACTTGCAAGCTACGGGGAGTAATCCAGTAAGCAGCACTCCTCAATTCAGTTCCTGCTTCCAGGTACCTGCCTTAAATTGCTGTCCCAGCTTCTCTGGAGGGTGGATTACAAGGAGTAAGATAGGATAAACCCTTTCCTCCCCAAGCTGTTTTTGAATGTGAGAACTAACTACATAAGCAGTGGCCATGTTTCTTCAAATCCTTCTGAAATCCTCCTGCTTCACATCTCTCTATAGCTATGGGAAATTTTCTTTGAGAAAAAGCTTCCTGGATAAAACCAATATGGTTTTCTGATGGTGATTCATGGTCAAAGAGTCAACACTTGATCTGGAAGTGAATTATATTGTGCTTCCTGGTGGTCATGCACTGACTGAAAATGGAAAAGAAAATGTGCCCTGTGGAAGGGATTTAATAATCATGCAGGAATTAGGAGGAAAAAGAGGAGGAGTGAGAAGGAGGGGCAGAGAAATGGGAGAGTAAGGAGAAGGAATGCAGGGATTTGAAGGTGGACAGGAAGCAAGTGGGTGTTGTTCTCTGTGTTTTGGAAATGATCATGAAACACTGAAGGATACTCTGAGAAACAACCTGGATGACCAGACCCAGTATAGGTACTAAGTTCACTGGCTCATTGCCTATGACTCTAAAAAGAATGCTAACAGCTATTTATAGGAAAGACACTGATTCTGAATTTAGCCTTTTTTCTCTTTAGTAGCAAAAAACTGTTAAATCATAGAAATTTATCTTTTTGTGTGTATATGGTTCATGTGTTAGTTTGAGTGGAATTGCCCCTCATAGGCTTATTTGTATGCTTAATCTCTAGTTGTTGAGCTGCTTAAAAAAATTGGGAAGTGTGGCATTGTTGGAATAGGTGTGTCATCAGGGATGGTCAGGTCTGAGGTTATTTATTTATTTATTTATTTATTTATTCACTTTACATTCGTTCACTGCCCCTCCTCTGGGTCACCCCTTCTAACAATCCTTCCCTCCCTCCCCAAGCCCAGACTCTCCTTTTCTTTCACTGCCTATGGATCAAGATATACCTCTTAGCACCAGGTCTGTGATAGATGGCGCCATTCTCCCACCAGCATGATAATGGACTACTCTCTGAAAGTGAAAGCCAGTCCCAATGAAATGCTTGCTTTTATAAGAGTTGCTGGGGTCAAAGTGCATCTTTACAGTAACAGAACAATGACTATTGTACTTGAGGGCCATATCTATGCAGTCATCTGAAGACCAGAGGTCAGTATTAGGTATCTTCATCTGTTGCTTCCTGTCAGAGTTTATGGCACAAGGCTACTCATTCAACCTGGATCCACTAATTCATATGGGTACTGGGAATCTCCACTCAATGCTTAATGTTTGTATAAACATTGTGCCCACTGGGTCACTATCCAAGTCCCATCCTACATAAAAGCTAAACCAGAGAGTACCATTCCACCATGCTTAAATAGAACCTCATTTTGTCAGGATGTGTGTGTTTTGTGGTTCGAATCTCACCAGCAAATATATTACCTACAAAGTACCTACTTCCTATATAGTGATGTTGACAAAGAACGGAATAATTTATAGGATTTAATACATGATAAAAAAAAACAATATCACACAATACTAAAGGTAGATCATATTTGTTGCATTTGATTGCTTTACTACATCAATGTGTGTATGTGTATATGCACGTGTGCATATGCATGTATGTGTATGCTTGTGTATAATGTATATGTGTGTGTGTGTGTGTGTGTGTGTGTGTGTGTGTGTGTGTGACACATTGTACATATGAAGGTCAGAGGAAAACTAGCAGGAGTCAGTTCTTTTGCTTAACTCCATGCAGCTTCAGAATAGAACTAAGGTCCACCAGCTTGGCAGTAAGTGCCTTTATCTACAGAGCTGTTTTCCTGCCCCAACAAAGGGGAGTTTATTAGAAATCCTTCACCAAGAGCAGGAAAAGTGGTAGCTGGAAGAAAAATAAACCCAAGAAGAACTAAATGGGAAGGGTCATGAAAGTTGGAGAGGGGACTTTGGTAGCCTGGATCTCAGCCATGCTTTTCCTCAGAGCAGCCACAGTTCAGGCTATTGCTGAATCATGGTATGATATTAATTTATTTCACTGTGGCTTGGAACCCACTCTTCAGATTCTGTAAAAATGCCCTTACCTGAACTCATTAACTATTATTTGAATTCTGACTATATTTGATATTCATGAATTTTATTGATGTTTGAAAATCAGAAACGGTAATTTTCAACTTCTGTGTAAAGTTTCTAAAGCCTACAATGGTAGGAGAATGGAAAAATACTTTTAATAGAAAACCCAAATAGGATTGAGAACAAAATGTCTCAAGTCTATTTTAGAGGTGGCTAAAACCTGTGTCCACCTACATTCATCAAATTTGGACCCTGGGAGCATTGTTCAGCTCATAAGAATTTGGTGAGATATTGGGAAAAAGTAACCGAGACACTGAGTTATGAAGTCATTAGTACAATGAGCCCTGTATAATAACAGAACAAGTTCTTATCATCAATCACAAAACTGTAGCTGACTTTGGGTTTTATGACATGAGTAAAAAACTTTAAAAGGCCAGAGATAACTCCTTTCCAGGCCTCGGGCAGCCCAGGCTGGCAGAGCAGGCTGGATATGACTCCAGCCCTGTGGCATTCAGACACAGGTAGTACATAGCACTCCTGAGATGACCCCAAACACCAAAGGACCCGGGTACCACTAAGGTGAGCAGCTAAGTGGTGGAAAGATGAAAGAGAAAGAGAAGCAGAAGGATGAGTACGCAATGAACAAAGGGGGAACTGGAAACGAGAGGAGTGAAGAACAATCTGACATGAGTAGCTGATGATGCTTCCTAAGGCCAGGGTGAGGTCCTGGCCCATGTTGCCACCAAGGGTTATATCTGGGTCCATGGCCTTGTTGTTAGCAGGAGTCTGTTACCAACAAAGGTCAGGTGGACATCCCTGGTCTGAGTTGCTGCCTGGGGTCATGTTTATATCTGAGAACTGTACAGAACTGGTCCAACCTTCTTTTGCTAGTGCATTGTTGGAGAGCTAACCCTGAAGGCTTAAGAGCAGGAGGGCTGGCACACCCCTTCCACAGCTATAGTACTTGAGAGATAGACCCCATACCTCACCCAAGATGAACAATAGAGCTGGCCCTAATTTTGGAGGGAGGGGAGTTGTAGGTGAGCTGGCCCTGAAGGTTTGAACTTCAAAGAGTTGGCCTGGCCACTTGTTTGCTCCCTGGAGGCCTGGGGAAGGGAGAGATGCACACCCTTGTCACCTGCAGCAATAAAGAAAGTTGGCCTTGGAATCAGGTCATGAGAGCAAGAGAGCTAGCCCTGCCCCTCCCCAGCTGTAGCACTTGGAATAGCAGACCCTGCACCTGGCCTGAGCAGTGCAATAGAGCGGCCCTGATTGCACAGGTCAGGGAAGGGGTAGTAGGTAAGCCAGCCCTGAGCATGAGAGCTGGCTCTGCCCCTTGCCAGCTGCAGCACTGGGTGAGCTAGTGGGGCAGTGCTGGAGATCTCACCCTCATGCTGTGGGTGACCAGCCCAGATCCAGGGCTATGAGTTGACTGATCCCAACATCTACCCCATCTATGAACTGCTGAAGTACATGAAGGGGTCAGTGCTACAGATTCAAAGCTACAGGAGCTACATGAAACAGGGCAACAGCAATATATCCAAGAGGAGTGCCAGTGAGGATCCAATATTGATAGTGTACTAGAAGCCAGAGGCCTCGAACCAGACCAATGACTCACTGCAATAAACGTTTAGAAATAAAGAAGTATAGACCAAGAGGCTACCCTGTGGGACACACTATCACACACTACAGTTTCACAATTTAATTTTCTTTTTCTTTTGGTGGAAGGGGTTTCAAGGGCAGAGAGAGGGTATGAAGGGACAGAGAGGTGAGTGGGACTGAGATGCCTGATGTGAAATTCACAAAGAATCAATAAAAAGTTAAATTAAAAAAAAAAAAACTGTAAAAGACCACTTTTCATCAACAAGCTACAAAGACCTGAGTGTGTACATGTGCATTTAAATGTGGTCTATGCAAGTGTGTGCATGTGTAAATGGGAGCACATATATGCATGTTTAGAGGAAAAAAAGGAGATGTTAGGTATCTTCCTCTACTACTGTCCATATTGTTGTTGTTATTGTTATTTTGTTATTCTTGTTACTACTACTACTACTACTACTACTACTACTACTACTACTAAACAGCTTTCTCACTGAACATGGAGCTAATGAATTCATTAGGCTAGGTGGTCGATGAGATTTGGGGATAAGTCTTTCTCCATTCTGCATGTCCAGCACTGAATTAACACACAAAACTGCCATTCACAGCTTTTAAATGGGTCTGGGGGGCTGGTGCTGAACACAGATCCCCACCCGGCCCCTGAGTGTTGTCAGACTGCCCTATAAGAGCTACTTGAATCCAAGTATTGGACCAGCCACTTTCATAACAAAGATGGCTACTAAATGGTGGCTCTGAAGGTCACTTATTAAAGAGGTGATTTGTATCCAGGCAGAGATAGAGAGGGATCATAAACTGTGTACCATGCTTCTCAGAACAGTGTGGAATTTCAATTTAGGAATAAAAAGAAAACAATAACAACTTAAAATAGTGCTGCACCTCTGGAATTTTCGAGTTCATAGTTCTCCATCACAGTTGACCACAGTGGCTAGGTGAAACTTCAGAAAACAAAAGCAGAGAGAGGAAGGTCAGCTGCTGTGAACTTCTCAATCAGATAACTTTGTAGAGCCTTCTGCACTCCCTACATTTTTGTTGAGAAGGAAAATAGCCAAGGGCTCCGCTCAAGGTCTTGAAGGGGTCATCTGATAAGCTTTACCAAAGGAAGGACACAGGAAAAACCGTATTTACCTTCACATTTTTCCACCTGGAGTTGCTGTTAAAAATGCACAGTGTGACTGTTGCCAGTGGCTTGACCAAAATAACTGATTATTCTAAGATAATTCTTTTCAGCAGTTCCTGCAGGAAAACATCTTTGGAAGGTGGGGGGAGGGGCAACAGACTGGCTATTCTTCCTGTCAGGATTTATAAGAAGTTGCATTAATTAACATTTGAAACACATTTTCACTCTCAGAGAGAACTATAATAAACATTGTTTTAATGAGGACACAGTGTTGTTAACCTTTTATTGCAAAGCTCTGGGCTCAGTTTTTGACTGAAAGGTTTTGTTTTCTGTTTTGTTGTTGTTGATGCTTTTGAAGGTCTCAGATGCAAGGACAGGAGACAGAGAAGGGAAACAGGGAAACTTAGGCTTTTAAAGAACTTTATAGATTTTCCCGCTGTGCACCTGAGGCCCACTAGCTTAGCACTAGGCAGTCTCTTTAATGAGAAATGAAGATGGCCCTTGATGCCAGCTTTCGTCTTGACCCACTTCCATCGTGGGTGATTTTTAATTGGATGGTTTGTTGTTGTTTTTGTAGGAGCTAACGAAACCAGAATGCTCTGCGCACTGGGTCCTGTTGCAAGCAATGACATGCACTAGCTTCAGATACGTGCATTTAAATGAACCCTCTCCTCCACTTCTTCCTTCTCTCTCAGTTTAAAGTTTCTATCTGCTGTTCCGTTGTTTGTTGGATTGCGGGTGCACATGCCATAGCAGGCGTGAATAAGTTTGGTTCTTTGCTTCCACCTCATGGGCCCCAGAAACTCGAACTCAGGACACCAAGGCTTGACTGCAAGCGCCTTTAGCCACTGAGCTATCCCATTGCCCACTGCGCGCTCTCTCTCTCTCTCTCTCCCTCTCTCTTTCCCCCTCTCTCTCTCCCTCTGGTCCACCAAGTCCTACATTCTGGATGCATCTCCTAATTTTACCATTTGCTTCATTGTAAATTATCATATGAGCTTATGGCCCACAGGATTTAAGACCTAGGAGTCAGGAGTCGAAGTTGTCTGCCGCTTGGAAACTGAAAAACCCAGTGAGGATTTGTGGAAAATTTGGAGAAGATAGAACAGTCAGCAGAAGCGTGTGCCTGTAGCCAGTAGTTTAAGAACGATATTCTTATCTGTTCCCATTTTAGCTCCCAAATCATTGACACAAGGACCTATTAAGTTTATTAACAAGCTTTGGGCGCTATGACTGGGCAGATAGTCTTCTATTCTAACCCTCTAAGCTGTCTCATTAGAGGTCCAGTGCTTCGTGCAGTTTGTGGCTTGCCCTGGCTTACTCTGCTATGCGCATGTCCTCGTGGCAAATTCCTTGACTCCTCCAGGACTTTCTGCCTCATGGCTCTTTCTCTGTTCTCTCTTTGTGACCCTCCTGTCCTGGGATCCAAGTCCTGAATTCTTTGCCCAGTCCATAGGTTGATCAGCTCTTTATTAACCAATCAGAGATCACGGGGGAGTGTCCTTTACACAGCATAGAAACAGAAGATGGTTCAATAACCAGCACAATTCTAGCATCTGGACTATAATCTGACCTCTGGGCACAGAAATCAGCAACTGGATACACAATGCAGAAAACCATCCCCCAACAAACGCCCTCAAAAATTAGACTTTCACAAGGTGGCAGAACATCTTAAAGGGACTGAGATATAAGAGCTAATTGGCTATTTCCCGCCCCATGTGACCAATAGAAAAAAAAATTCCTCTCCTGATCAGAGACAAAAAGGGATTAAAATAAAGAGACTGGACGTGTTCCTCCCACCCTCAGCGTCTCCGGGAACAGAGAGTCTTTGTTTAAAAGAAACAGGAGAATCTGGGAAGAGCGTTTCCTCTCAGTGGAGTCACTGCTCAAGTGATTGAGTTTTAAATTTACTTTTATGTACGCTGCGATGTAAGCCGATTGCACCAGAGAAGATAAAACAATCGATAAAATACAAATCATCTGGAAAATGTAACAGATAAAGATCCCCATACAGCCACACGGCTTTCAAGCAAAAACAAATGTTGAAGCCAGACCCGGTCCCAGTCCTGAGAGGGGAAAGTGGACATGGGGTCCCACAGCCAACCAAGAGGTTTCAGCAATTGATAGCTGCAAGTGAAGGGAAAAAATCACTTTTCTCCGGTGGAGTCCCGCTGGGTTTATCTGTGTTACACCTCTAAGGGGAAAAGCTTCTCCAAAGGAAGTTTTACGTCTCTGAGGAGGGAGGTTTTCTCAGTGAAGGTGTTGCAGTTCTGATGGGAAAGGTATCCGAAACCAGAAACACCACAGAGTCATACTACACCACAAACCTCACATATGAGACTTACTGGGAGGGGAAAACCTCAGGAGGGTGGCTGCTTCTGCTTGGGCGAGAGCAGAAGACAGGATTTATATAGCATTTCTTGGGGACGGAGCTTTCAAGGGTGAAGACTTCCAGGGTTGGTTATTGGGATTTCAAGCTTGGGCTTTTTACTCTGTAGGGTGGGTCTTGGCCCCCTGTGTCTGGAGGGAATGGGCCTGGGCAGCAGCCTTTACAATGTCGTAGAGGTGGAGTGTGTTGGTTGAAGGTCCTCAGTGGGTCTTGGCCACTCTCACCTCCAGGCGCTGAGAATATCAACCAGACTTCAGAGAAGGCCAAGTGCCCAGGAGTAGCTGGCCATGACAAAGGAACTCGATGATATTGTGACACCTTTGCTTGTCTTGCTTGTCTTGCTGGTCTTTGCTTGTTTATTTTGGTTTCTCTCCTGTCTTCGTGTGTGTGTGTGTGTGTGTGTGTGTGTGTGTGTGTGTGTGTGTGTGTGTGTGTGTGTGTCTGCCCCGCCCCTTTTTTGAAAAGGAAAGGAAAAGATCCTAAGAGCTGTAGGAGTTCAAAACCATCCTCAGCTAAGTCTAAGGAAAGCCTAGTATACACGGGAGCTTGTCTCAGGTAAATACAGAATTTGCTTCCACTTAAATACAGAATTAATTTCTATTAATTTATATTTACTTATGATTTATTATCAATGAGTAAATGACATGTATGCCTATTTTATATAGTTGTATACACTTTTTATAAAGATGTCCTAAGTAGATAAAATTTAGGAATACCTGCTTGGGATGAAGGACCTATGTGGGAGGATTTGGAGGGAGAAAAGGGAAGAAATAAATGTTGTAATTAAATTATAAATGCAAAGAGAAGCAACAAAACATATACCACAATTAGAAACACAGTCAAGATTAGAATCACCCCTCCCCAAATCTCAGCCATAGGTCACGTTGGCCTATCCCTAATGGTATAGCTAAGTCTGTGATGTTTGCTTGGCTACCATGTTTGATATCAGACAGCATACCCCGGGAACTTACATTTGTATCTGAGTGATTTGTGAATGATTTAGACTCTTGCATAAGTGTTTTGAAGCCTGGAGTGCAGCTGGGGACATAGCTCAGGTGGTACATTGTTTGGCTACCACGCATGAAGCCCGGGCACGATTTGATCCCATCACTGCACAAAGATGGTATGGTGGCACACTGTGTAGCCTCAGTGCTGGGGAGATAGTGGCAAGAGGATCAGAAATTCAAGCTCATCCTTGGCCACATAGAGTTAGTGTTAGTGTTAGTGTCAGTGTTAGAGTCAAGGTCAGGGTCAGGGTCAGGGTCAGGGTTAGGTTTGAGTTAGGGTTACATTCAAGGCCAACCTGATCTGGAGACATTGTCTAAATAAATAAATAATAAACAAACAAACAAACAAATGGAACTATTATGAATAACACCCAGTTTTTTCATAAAAAATGAACGGTAAATGTATTACATATGTTTTCATGTAAAAGAGAAAAAGAGGTAGTTGAGAGGAGGGGGATGTGTTATGTATGCATTTCTGATCATTGCCTCATGACACTAAAGTACTACCTAGAATTTGAAGATGAGAGAGGGTTAGAGGGAGAGAGGGAGAGAGAGAGAGATGAAAATTGAGGCACTTTTCCTACGTGGCGGTGACAGCAGAGGTCTTTAAAAACTATATGATCCGAGCGCCATCTGGAGGATCAGTGAGAATATTTTCAGTAGCCAATGGCAGAAACGAGTGTACGCACACTTCAAAGAAACATTCAGATCCACTCAAAGAGCAGTATATTTTATGAGCAGGGACTCAAAACTCTTAGCACATTCTAGAAAACCAAGCCAGCAACATATGCACAGGACTATGAACTACATTCATTTACAATGACGTTTGCACCACAAGATTTTCCTGGCCTCCAGACAGTTCCCGAATAAGAGCTTCAATGATACCAACAGCCCAGAACTTCAATTTTTTCGCTTCAAAAACAGTTTTGGACTTGAACCACGATGTCAAATGGGATCAGTTGTGTAATATTTTTTTAAACCAAAAATTCAGTGTGCGATTTTTGTTGTTTCTTATCTGAGAGAAAAGAATTTCACAGGGCTTGGTAGGAGGGTTAATATTCTACAACCCTTTTCAGGAAGCATATAACTGTGAAATGCCAGTACCTCTCAGGTTTCTATGTGTATGCCAGAATTAAGATTCTTCCTAAAACTTTGGGTGCTGACTCAATGGTTCCGGGGTCAAGTGTTAAGAGTCAGCAGTTCTGAAAAGTTTTGACTTGCTGCTGGTCCTATGAGGGTTTAAACCAAAGTTTTTAGTGCTTTAACCCATAATACATGAACTGATAGACTCCCTCATCATCCTGTTTGAAACAGAATCAAATTAACTACTGTGTAACGGTAAAGAATGAGATGCTCATCGGGGCTTTTGATCTGCAGGAAAGGGCTTCAAAGTTTAAGATCAATGCAACATTATTCTCAGTCTTTTGAGAAAAGAAGTTATCCTACAGGCTTAAAACATCATTGTAAATGAATGTGGTTCATAATCCTGTGCATATGTTGCTGGCTTGGTTTTCTAGAATGTGCTAAGAGTTTTGAGTCCCTGCTTATGAAACATGCTGCTCTTTGAGTGGATCTGAGTGTTTCTTTAAAGGGTTTTGAACTTGCCTGACATGTACAAACATTGGTTTCTGAATGTTTGGTAGAACCTGCAGGGAAAGGAATCTGAGCTTCAACTATTCTATCTTTCTTGGATGTTTACCGTCTGTTTCTTTAACTGCCCTTCATTTTATTCAGGTAATGTATATTCTCCTTGCTCAGTTTCCATACCTGGGTGCTTTCTCGAAACTTGCCCATTTTATTTAAGGCATCTTTTATAGACATATGTTGACTTACAATAGTCCCTTAACTAGTTGTGCAAAACTTAAGGATGGGGAACCTTCTAAGATATACATTGTTAGGTGATTTTATTGGGTTGGCAAGTGCAGCAACCTAAGTCTATGTCAGTACTACATATGTTGGTAGCATATCATGTCTAGTTAGAATATTCTTCCTCAACACCACTGCATTATGTGTTAACTCCATTGAAACACCTTTAACATATCTGCATATTTTAGGAAGCTTCTACAGTAGTAAATTTCCATATGGCTTTTTCAAAGGGCTTTTAGTGTTGTTATCCCTCCCTCTTCCTCCTCCTCTGTCCTATCCTCCCATCCCCCACCCTATTTAATCCTCCAGTAATGGGTATTCCTTGTTGTAAACTTGACCATATTTGGAATGAACTACAATCCAGAAGTGGAAGGCTCACCTGTGATCCAGATCCTAAGGCTGGAAGACATAAGTTTCTGACCTGGATCTTGGCATGGAGATCTTGAGGCACAGTAGCCATGAAAAGCTTAGGCCCAGGCAAGGTAGTATGCACCTTTAATCCCAGGAGACTAAGGCAAGGAAATCTCTGAGTTCAAGATCAGCCTGGGACAAAGCAAAGCGTGGTCGTACGCACCTTTACTCTGGGCCTCCTCTGCTGTAGACCTAACGTAAGGACATTGGAAGAAGGAAGACTCACTCTTCCTCACCTGCTTGTGTTTACTTTGCCAGCACATCTGTTGGAATCTACTGAAGTCCAGCTGAAACAAGGAGCCCAGTGGGACTGAGCAACCACTAGACTCTCAGACTTCCCATCCACAGCTGCCCACTGTTGGGTTAGCTGGACTGCAGACTGCAAGTCCTCATAACAAATTCCCTCAATGTAGAGAGACATTCCATAAGTGCTGTGACTCTAGAGAACCCTGACTAATACACCTCCCATTCCAGGAATTAATGATAGAGAGAAGAGGGAGTGGGAAGATTGTAAAAACTAGAAGTGATGGTTGGTCTTAATGGAATGTAGTTTTCCAGACACAACAGAGCTGATGTGTCCATGAACTCTTAGAGACTGTGAGAACATTTCCAAATCCTGCACAAACTCAAGCTAGACAAAAATCCCAGAATGGGCCTGAAGTCCGAGCCAAGGAACTATTGACTATTGACTATTGACAGTAGAGGGAATGTCAGTCTTCTTCGATGAAGTGACATCACTGCCTTAACCATATCCCCGAGCAAGCTCCAGACTTAGTAGTAGTCAGCTAACACAAATTGAACTCCATCATATCTTGTTTTTTTGTTTATTTGTGTGTGTATGTTTGATATAAGAAAGAAAGAGAAGAAATAAGGTTGGGTGGATAGGCAGTAAAAGAAGGAGCTGGAAGGAATTGGGGGAGGAAATGAAAGTGATCAAAATACATTGTATGAAATTCTCAAAGAATAAATAAAAACATAATTAAAAAAGTTATGAAATGCTTTGAGGATCATATCATCTAGAGGTCAATAGCTCATTAAGACTTCTCAGAATGTTTGGTATGATATTACTGTACAGTCTGAAGGTCTCTGAAAAAATCAAATTCTGTCACAGAAGTTACTCTGAAATATTTGACCTGGAAAGAGTGTGGAGTCAGGGTTGCTAATTAGGACAGATGCTTCAATTAGAAAAGCAATTTCAGAACATTCTGTTTGGGGGATCACTGGTGTGCAGTTCTGACCTCGCTGGACCATACGTTTGCTATATGCTGTTTGCATTGAACGTGTTTGCAAAGCCAAATCCTAGGATGCTTTCAAAAAGAATGACAGGAAGAGACAGGAGAGAAATTCAGGTCAGAAGGCACATGTGTCTGTCTTAACTTTGGTCTTAAGTCTAACCATGCAACTTTCTACACTGACACTGCCGTAGAACTCCTTGCTGAAGTGCACATGCTGTGTGTAGACATGGCAAAGAGCAAACCAGGAAAAGGTGCCACAGACCTACTTAAGAGAATTTTCTTGCATGGGGATGGGTGTACTGGGACCTTCACATAGGAAAAGGAATCTTTTTCAGGATTTTAACTTTCAACTCTCAGGATAGACTAACTGCAATACATATACAGTATAAGAATATCAAGATTTCAAAAATTACTTCCCTAAGCCAAGATTTGTGAGACAGTTTGCAAAGTAGTTCAAAAAGCAGCTGTCTAATGTTTTACTTCCATTTTGAGTGATGAAAAAGAATGGAATGCAGAACAGGTTTAATTACAGAGACTAAGACAACAGTGTTCTAGACACCCAGAGTCTATAGTCTTAAAACCATGCGTTTTAACTTAGACCACATATTTACAAATGTAATGTTTTATCATCTTATGGGTGATCCCAAGTTTTGAGATAAGGACTATGTAACTTACAAACTTCTTTTTAAAGAATCCATTGCATCAGCAAGAGTAATCATTTTAGTAATACGAGCATTACAAAATGAAATATTAAGAATCTTTTTTATATAGCTAATGTGTGCAATTTTGGACCAGACCATCTCTTACATAAGGACAAGCATAAGGCTTAAGTACATACATCCTGGTTGCTGCTGCCGTTTAACATAAGGTCAGCATTATGTTCTTGCAGACAGCCTCCTCCGAACTTTTTGAAAGTTTAGATATACTCCTCAGACCTGATAATCCTGTCTTTAAGGTAGAGTTAGGCACCAGTTAGAGGTATGCCTTCCTTTCCTCAGCTCTCTGCTTTCCCTTAGCAGATGAACCAACAAAAGATGACACATTTATGCAACTACCAAAAGATAAAGTGTTGAATACTTTATAATCATAAGGCTCTCCAAGGATCAGAAGTTATTCTGAATTATTTGCAAAGATAATCTATAAATAAAAGTGTCATTATTGCAACTAACCCAAATGCATTTTATGAAAGATATTTTATACTCACACCAACTACTTTATTTATTAGCTAGACTAATGTACTGTCTCACTTCCTGCAACAAAGCATTTTCTAAGGAAAAACAATCTTTTCACACTTACAGAAGATATTGATCAGAAAAAGGGTTTTGGCAATATTTATTTTATGCCCATTGTAAAATGAACATAGAGTCATCGGCACCGGTATAGGTTTTTTCTGATCTCAGGGTGTGTGCAGAAATGACAGTTCATTTGACAGTGGTGTTCATTTAACTGAATCAAAATGAAATGGATACTAGAAATCCTAAACATTTAAATGCTTGACTCTCTATGAAACACATTAGCCTTACATCTCTCTGTAATCAAGCTTTTATTTACCTTTCTACATTAAAATTTCTACATTAAAATAAGACGAACATGATATTCAAAATAGGTAGGAAATAAAAATAGAATAAATAGAAAAACTATAAGACAGAAAAGAATAGAAAAAATAAATAAGAAAAATAACTGAAAGTATCAGAAGAAGGAATCCCTATTTCCCTTTAAAAGACACCCACCAATGGGGGATACCTAAATATGATCCGGACAAGGGCACACATAAATGTGCTAACTGTAATGCAAAACAACCTTGGGGCCATAACACTGGATAAATAACTACAGGCAACTAAGGAATGCTGAGAGAAGCCTAGTCTTTCCCAGGGAGAGCACACTACATGGTTATTCAATTGTCAGACCTGAAAACATGGACACAAGAATCATTATATGGGCAGAGCAGGTTGTATTTATATGTTTAGGAATCTGTAATATTAATACATGAAATATATTATATAACATATTTACATATAATGATACATTATATATTAGGTAGATAGATAGATAGATAGATAGATAGTAGATAGATAGATAGATAGTAGATAGATAGATTGATAGATAGTAGATAGATAGATAGATAGATAGATGGTAGATAGATAGATAGATGGTAGATAGATAGTAGATAGATAGATAGATAGTAGATAGATAGATAGATAGATAGATAGATGGTAGATAGATAGATAGATAGATGGTAGATAGATAGATAGATAGTAGATAGGTAGATAGATAGATAGATAGATAGATGGTAGATAGATAGATAGATAGATAGTAGATAGATAGAAGATAGATAGATAGATAGATAGATAGATAGATAGATAGATGGTAGATAGATAGATATATAGATAGATAGATGGTAGATAGATAGATAGATAGATAGATAGATAGATAGTAGATAGATAGATAGATGGTAGATAGATAGATAGATAGATAGATAGATAGATAGATAGATAGATAGATAGATGGTAGATAGATAGAATGGTCACACACACAGTGTACACATGGCCAAGTAAAAACATAAAACCACAAGCACAAGTATACACACATAAACAAGTAAATACCACACATAGTACACCACACACAGAGTATAAACTGTTTTCCTTATTTTGTCTAGTTGTAACCCAGAACCCTATACTTTATAAAGTAGGAGGCCGTTCATAAAATTTATTGTACTTATTTTCGTACTGTGTGCATGTACGTGTGTGAATGACATGTGTGTGTGCGTTGGACACATGTGTGGCATAGAATGCATGTAGAGGTCAAGGATAATTTGCATGAGTCAGTTCTTTCTTTCCACTCTGGGCTCTAGGACTCAAACTCGGGCTTGCAGGACAAGCAGCTAGTGCCTCTTGCCAGTGCCAAAATCTATATTTCTAAATGATTTCTTCAGATAACGTGTCCACATCCACATGGTCACTTTCTGAGTGCAGCCTGCATCACTTTAAATGGTCTTCTGGAACCATTGTCCTCTCGAAATGGATTTGGATCCAACCAATCTTGACCGGGGCCTCTTAGCTTTCACTCCTCTCTTAGGAGGCTATCATACTACTCCACTGCTAGTTGAGTTAAAGATTTCTTGGAAGCCCTTGGTGGACCCACATGTTTCCAACTTTTGTGATGAAGTCCATTGTGCCATGTGTCCTGGGAAGAGCCTTTTTCTACTGCCATTGCTGCTCCAAAATAAATTGTATGTTTATGCACATCACTGCCATTCTGCTCTCATAACTATTCTCTTTGCCTGAATGTGTTCTTATGCCTTGGCCTTTTCTCTAGACAATGTTCTATGATGATACAGATGCCAGCATGCCCTTACCTCCGGGTATAGATGTTCTTCAATGATGCCACTCACCTCACTAGGGTCTGAGGGTACCAACTCCTCTTCCCACCCATACAGTTTCCAGCAGAAACCATCTGGCTTTGGCTTGTATATACTTTAATACAGGAGGAAATTTGGCATTTAGGTCCTCTGATAAGCCAGCTGGCCTGCACTCCCTCTTCTGCAGCTGTGCAGAGGTTCCTTCTGCATTTTGACCTCCACACCTCAGAGAGCCAGTTTGATCTGTGGTTGGCCAGTGTTTTTGGCAGTATATCATAGCATCTTATTTTATACATTTGAGCTAGGAAATTAAGTTAAATAGGATAACGAGAAAAGCCAACTAATCTTTTAGGCTACAATGGAAAACATTCCTGGCCCTGTTCAGGGAGGGCTAGAATCTTGGACTGGCATATGACAGATTAGCCATGCCCTAAGTGCATCATGGGAGCTTCCTGTTAGCTCATCCAGACATGTCAAAAACATCAAACACTGAAAACATGTTAACTTCTAAACTGAATATCTACTAAGAGTCAAGGAGTCTGACAAAAGAGATGTTTTTTAATAGCACTGCATAAAACTCTGAAGCAAATAGCACCTCCACCCATCTGCCTGGCTATTACTAACAGTAGTAAAATGTCACTATATAAATCAGCCACTTACCTACCTAGTGAGTAGAAGGCTCTAGGTCCAAAGCCTTGTGTCATCAGCAAAAGGAGAGGGACTAAACTTTAAATAAATCGATGTTGCATTCATTCTGAAACAATGAACCCTCATCTCCACCTGGATAACTGTTGGTTTCTACCTGACAGATGTATTTAATGGCTTAATGTGGAAATTAGTAAAATAAAAGCAAAAAAGAGACTTTTACAAAACACAACCGCAGCATGCTTTCCTGCGGAAGCAACTGAAAGAAGTTAAGCATAGTTGCAGAAGTGGATACTAGATACTCCCCATCCATAAATCCAGGTCTGTGTTTTTGCATTGCTCTGAGACACAGGGGTCAGTGAACAAAACCCTCACAGCAGCAAGGCAGGAAGTACACAAGAGCCATTGGAAATTATCCTTAACTACCAAATCTACTCCATTCGTGAACATTTTAGTGAAGGAATTTCTTTATACCCTTTACATAGTAAGAAGGAAGTTTATGTGAAAGAACTATATCTAACAGTCATCCAGATCTATAAACCTATTTAGCTTCTGAGTTTTGATACAAAAAGCTGGGTGAGCCAATGATCTTCTGCCATCAGATCCGTGAGCTTACAAACATAAGAGAAAAACCTGAGCCGCTGTCATGAATAGAAAGATTAAGTCCTTCCTCAAATGGGTAGACTCCTCTCTAAGGGAATGATATCACAGAGAAGTTGAGGACACAGAGCTAGCTGACTGAGAAGGAAAGAGGGGTGGATTTTGCCTGGCAGCTTTGATGTTCTGAATCATTTAAAGTGTATACGAAAAGATCAAGGGGTAGAAATGACTGCAAGAAACGTACTGTATTTTGCAGTGCATGGTGGGAGGTTGTGTTGAAGATGAAGATAGAAGGAGATGTCAGATCTTATAGCATTCAGTAAATCAGGAATTCATTTTCAAGGTGATGCTCGGTCATAGAAAGGTTACTTTTTACAATATACAGAAAGAAACCACAGATTATCTGAGTTCATCAGAAGACCCAAGAATCAGGACAGTGCAATGCTACAGAAATGAACTTGCTGGGTTCCTACACATCTCTGCAGTTAGTCCTTCAGATTGGGATTCTAGGAAATGCATCATCTAACATCCAAAGGAACTCTGGGATTGATATAGGAAAACCCACACTCTATAGAGGTGAATGGCAAATATTACCCATATGCATATTTCATTCACACAGGAATATATAGACAGAAAAACAACAATCACCACATCAAGAAAAAAAAAAACAGCATGCATCTATTGAGGAAATACTGCAGCCTGAATCAAAAACATAGATGTGCTCGTGGGTGAGTAAAGGCCTTGGAGCTGCCCTGAGAATAAAGGGCACAGAGGACTATGAAGAAAGAGATGCTATGTCCGTGAGCTCTGAATTCCAAAGATGAGCAGAGTACAGAGGCCTCTGCAAGAAAGCTGAACGCATCCCAGTACCTGCCAGGCACTGTTTTCTAGACTGTAGACCCAACCCCCTGATTCAGAAGAAAGGAAGAACACAAGAGAATACAAAAACTGTTACAAGGTAATCATGAGCAGACACCTCTAAAATGAACTACCTGGAAAATCCAGACCACCAGGTACAGAGCAAGGGTGAGAGGGTCTTTCAAACATAAGTAAAAAGGAATGGGAGCTGACAAAAAGGAAATAAATATTATTAGGCAATAGGGGTCGAGTATAGGTTTAACTTTTGTATCTGGTGCAAGAAAAATAACAACAATCTGAACAGATTGATTGTAATTATTGCATGCACCATGCCACATAATTTCTGCCGTGGAATACATTAATAAATGAGTGACGTGGGGCTGGGGATTTAGCTCAGTGGTAGAGCGCTTACCTAGGAAGCACAAGGCCCTGGGTTCGGTCCCCAGCTCCGAAAAAAAGAACCAAAAATAAATAAATAAATAAATAAATAAATAAATAAATAAATAAATAAATAAATAAATAAATAAATGAGTGACGACCTTCAACCCCCATGCAACAGTTGGATTTGGCGGTCACATTTTCTTTTATATTTCTGCACTTCATCTATTTAGATGCCATTGCTAGTATGTGATATCCAGTATCTTCGATCTAATGAATAACTATAAATAATAAAAAAAATCTTGGTAGCAAGAGTTGTCAAGGAAAGTCAATTGTTACTACAGATAAGAAACAATAAAATTGCCCAGTGGTTTAAAATGGTAAACTTTGCTGTCAATCAAGCAACAGCCCATGAATATATTACAACTTGTGCAAATTAAGTTGAAGAGGTTTTAAAAATGATTGTATCACTCGGATTCAAAACTTTACAGGGCAATCTGTTAACACATTGAATGATCTAAAAATATTCGCCTTGTTTGACCCTCTGCTGAAAAAATATTGAAAGAAAAAAAAAAACATAGGTTAAGAATAACTCCGGGTTACATCTCATTAGGTTGCGTGCCCTAGATTAATATTCTCTCTCTCTCTCTCTCTCTCTCTCTCTCTCTCTCTCTCTCTCTCTCTCTGTGTGTGTGTGTGTGTGTGTGTGTGTGTGTGTGTGTGTGTATGCTAGACACATTGAAATTAGTTGACAGAAAAGAATATTCGTTTTTCTGGATTAAAGATTTTTATACTAAGTGATTTATATTCTTCGCCATAGCTATTGTTATCCAGAAGAATGTTCACTGTTTTTCATATGTGTGACAATAAATGAGGGAAAAGGGAGAAGGAGAAAACAAATCTCAGTCAGTCTCTGTAGACTCAGGCTGACTGAAGGATAGTCACACACTGCACTTGTAATGTTGGCCCGGTAGCTATAGGCTTTTGGGATCAGTTGACAGAATAAAAGTCTCCCACCACTCCCCATTGTTTTAAGAGACAGGATCTCTCTTTGTTGCTTAGACTGGCCTGGAACTTCTGGGATAGCTCTCGTCCTTCGTCAGCCACTTAAGACAGTCAATACAGATTCATGCCACCATGCCAAACTGTTTAAATTTTCATAAATTAATCTTTCAAAGTCTCAGGTGTCCCAATCACTCACTCTGTGCTTTTATTAAAGGGCAGCTCAAACAAATTATTGTTTTACTTTGGTGAAAACATCAGTAAAGCCGTATGAATTACAGTCTAAACGATGAAAGAGAAAAACCCACACGGAGCTTGCATGGCGTCCCCTCTGCACATATGATTGACTGGATTCTCAGAATACGGGTCACATGCCGATTCATAAACAGTCCCCGAGTCAATCTCAGACTTAAATTATTATCATCAATGCTGCTTTATTTCTGAGGAGGAGGGGCAGTCAACTATGCATGCCAGCAAATTTGAGAATAAGCAAATTGTGAAGTTAAGAGACAGCTTTAAATAGGTGAATTCTTAAGTACAAACGGTGGGGGTGGTGTGGACAAACAGTATCAAGAGCTAATTTTGGAGGAAAAACTCTAGCCCCCCTCAGTTCAGTCTGGATGAAGTAAAAAAAGAACCCATTGATAAAATCAGCACAAGCCAATGTCCACTGTGTCTTGCAGGATCCCAATTCTCACTCTTAAATCCTAATACATCTGCTTCCCAAAACAGCCCCTTGAGATTAGTGAAGTTATTAAAGGAGACAAAAATATGTTTGTATAGAACATAGCACTAACCCTTTTGAAATGTGTGATTAACTTTGTCTTTGGAAGACCCAGTATGTGATTCCCAAGTTGAACACTAGAGGGGAGGAAAACAAAGAAAATCAGTAGGCCCACCTACTAGCCCAGCAGAGGAAGGGCTAATGGGGACCAGCAATTAGCAATCAGGCCATGTGGGCAGAATTCACAATTCAGCCCTGGGATCCACCTTGGAAGCTTTTTGACAGTAGCAGAAAGAGGAGTTGTGTCTCATCCTGACGGTCAGTCTGCATGGCATGAAGGATTCATTCTGGGCAAAGGCAGGCCTGAGGGTTTCACTATAGCACACTAGTAACAACAGTGCCCTATTAACAATTGTTCTGTTAGTTTTGCTCATTTTGTATGATTTTTCAGGGGAGCAAAACCAACTATCTTTCCTGACCTGCTACTCCTCCAGTCAGCAGGACAAATGCCATGATTTACTCTCTGCTCTGACTTCCTTCACACCCCTTGTGGGTCTGGCTTCCTAATTACAGCATTTCTGTTCTTTCTAAACTGCACAGCCTTTAGGACACTCTTGGGTCACAATGCTGTGAGTAGGATTAGAAGGAAACAGCCAGGGTTTGGATGCTGTGTGTCTGGGGGTTGAAGAGCTTAGTGTTCCTCTGAGGTTACCTGGAGGAGTTCGGTATTTTGATAGGAATGAAGATGTCCTTTGTGAGAACGTGAGTGCAATGGCCCCATCCTGTCCAGAACCAGAACAAGATCAAGCCAGTCAGAGATCCAGTATCAATGTAGAAGACGCTCATGAAGCCTCGGCCCTGGCTGGGAAGCTTTGTCAGGTGAAGGCTGCTTGGAAAGGGGAGGTAGTGTCAGTTTTCCTCAGAGAATTGGGTCCTGCTGGGCTGCACAGCTCTGGGCTGCACAGAGTGTGGGATGGCCTACATTTGTACACACAATGACAGCACTTATGCTACTCAGTGGGTTATGAAAGGCGTGAACAGCGTTGGGAGGGGGATGTGGCATGGAGGATATCTGGGAGGAATTGAATGGGCCTGAGGGATCGATAAAATCAAATACAAAGAGTGAACACACACAGAGAGAGAGAGAGAGAGAGAGAGAGAGAGAGAGAGAGAGAGAGAGAGAGAGATGCCCTATGATGGCCAGACCAGGGAAGGGCAAATATAGAAGGTGACTATGATGGTAGGACAATGGCCCTGGGGGCCATGTGCTTCTAGTGGAGGAGGCTACTTGGAAGGTCATGTGACAGTGTGAGTGCTGGATGTCTTCCTGGGCCTTCCATTCCCCCAAGGCATTGTCTATAGAAAATAACGGGCAACTCCAACAGCCATTTTCCTGCTCTTGGTTAGTGTCTGGATAGCACAACCAGGTGCGCTTCCCTTACATAAATCCCAGCAGAAGGTAAGAGAGGAAACAGCACAAAGAGGATCGGCTTTATTTTTAAGGTAATGCATCAAACCATGGGTTCTTACCGGAACGTAAAATTAATATAAAATGCTCTTACAAATGAAAAATGGTAGCAAAGTGGCTCCCACCCAATCTATGTCCTTTTCACATACGATCCTTGAGACCGTGAGGGGCTGGTTCTTGTCTTCATTTTCCCTTACTATAAAACCGAGGTTTAAGGAGCTTAATCGCCCAAAGCCTTCTGGTAAATGAACGACAAAACCTGTCCTTTCCTCCAAGCTCCCTGTTGATCAGTTAATTCTACATATATAGGATTACAGGGTCTCCCAGGAAACATCTGTCTTAGCATCCAAATTAAGCAAACATTTAAATTTGGGTTTAGTGCCTGCCATTTATACTCAAAATGATAAATGCTTCGTTTCCATCCCTTAATTAGAGGAGGGAGACTCCGAGGATGCTCCAGGAAGGATGAGTCACAGAGCAACATTTAAGCCTCCTTAATATTAAGGCAAACTCCTAAAATTGTGTAAAAAACTAATTTTTACTGTAATTTACACCACAGAGCCTTTGATACGGATACGTGTGCACTCATATTTGTTGACTGGCTGGTAACAAAGAGAAGTAAGAATTGAATGCCACGCTGAGCAGGAAAGGTTTAGATAGAGGAAAGGGGCGCCATCTCCAACTCCCCACAGTACCTCCCAGGAGGATGCTACTGGGAAGCCCTCACACGTTACCTGCAATGTGGTTCCCAACTCTCTGAAATATGCAGGTTAGTTAGTGCGAACACCTGCTTTGCTGTGTGAAACACCAGCTTCTCAGACCCTGTCCTGGGCAATCAGCATGTGCAGGTCTGGAACTAAGCCTGGGAGTCTGTATCCTCAGGGCAGACGAGTCTTGCAGATGACTGGCACTGCCCTGTGGAGCACGCTCCCCAGTGAAACGGGACCGGCAAACTTTAATGTCTGTTTCTTGCCGGAGTCATGCAGTGTAAGTACTGGAAGGTCCTTTTAATCCAATGATCCAAACGGTCCATTTTACAGCAGGGGAAACTGGAGCCAGCGAAGAGCTAGAGACTTGGTCCTATTTTAGTGGCTTCAATCTTTCAGGTTTATGAGACGTGTATTTGTGCCACCAACTAATGACAAAAAAATTGAGGGAGAGTCTAAACTCAAGACTAAAATAGACACACAATTGCACATATACACATACGAGAGAGAGAGAGAGAGAGAGAGAGAGAGAGAGAGAGAGCACAAAAAGGTTTGATAGTTATCTACATACCACAAATTGAAAAATCTTTTCTTTATGTCCCACACAGATACATAATCGTTCTGAAGTGAAAAGAGGTAAGAGTTATTATTCCTATTTTCCAGACTAGAACCATAAGTACTCATGGCTCCATCAGATTTTGGGGCTACTTAGCAATAAACACCGCAAGCAGGCAGAATCTCCGGCATGGGAGGGTCGCTTGCTTTTCCAGTAGTGGAATGGAACTCTGGCAGCGCAGATGACAGTCACCATTTAAGAGGCACCACTTGGTGGGGAACAAAACAGTGTGTGGAACTTGTAATGGAAAGCCCAAAATTTCATGGGAGGACGTTGGAAATACTTCCAGGAGAGAGTGTGAGAGCCAGACTTGGCACATTCAGTGACCTCACAGACACTGGTGCCACCTGACTTTGCTGTAACTTGTCTGGGTGTGCTAGGTTTTTCTGTGAAGTTTATACCAGAGATTAGATCTTTAGCCAGGACGCAGGCACTTATTTTCCTGCCGTGCGCTCAGACTTCCCCTGGGAGAAAAACAAGGAGGGAAGAAAGGGAAAGTTAAGATTTCAACTTACTTTGCCTCCAGACAAGCAAACCACACTTTCCACAGACATCTGCCGGCATTCGCTAGCTTGGATATGGAAGAAGTTGAAAATTGAAACTACTGTGCTATAGGTAAGGACCAAGAAGGGGAAAAAAATAGACTCTGCCTCTAGTTGGAATGCCTAGAAATGGCCAAGGGTTCTGCTGTTTTCAGAGGCTTCTCTAGTGGTCTGTAAAGGTTCAGGCCTGGCAAGTTCGTTAAGTACTCTTAATAGAGTTTCCATGGCTGTGGTGTCTTTTTACTTTGGGTTAACTTCAATTCTCACATCATTGAGACGACATATATGCCAGGCACTGTTTAAGGAGCTTTTTGATTCGAGACCCAACTTTGAGAAGTTTGAAGACACTGGTCCATGTTAACCAGGCAAAGCGATAAATGGTGCGTGTCACAGCCACAAGACACAGGCTCACCTAAGACCTGGCCTTGAGCACAGCACCATAAATGGCACCTCTGCCTCCCACTCTTTCCTGTGGAGTCTTTACAAGGGTAGCTGCTACAATTCTTTTTACTTAATATATCACAGCTCCCAAGGCAAAATATTATAAGCAATGCTAAAACATAAAAAATCAAATTATAAACCTTTCAAAATAAGCAAATAAAAACTAAAACTGGAAGACACAGAAAAAAACATCAAAAACAGAGTCAAAGAATCCAATTATAGTTATTATGCTAAAGGTTCAAGTGTACAGAGAGACAAGATGGAAGGACATACAGGTGACACTAACAAAGATGGCCATTCTGATAAAAAGAACCAAAGGAAACTGTTAGAAATGAGAAAAAATGCAAGGAATGAAGAACACCTCTGCTAGGCTGAACACTGGAAGGGAGGAGGATTCCACACTGAGGACAGAATCTCTAAGAGTACGTGACGATGTCTAAATAAAAACCTCAAAACTGAAAAGCAAACAGAGAAAGACTAGGAAGAAAGCAGTAGAAAAGCCAAGAACTGTGGGCTACTCGCCAAAGGTACTCTATGCATACACTACGAATACGGAAGAATGAAGAAACAGAAAACAGAACAGAGGAAATATTTAAATAGGAGAGTTTCAAAATTAATTCCTGTCACCAGACCACAGTCCCCAAAAGCTCGGAGAACACAAACAGAATAAACACAACAATCCTGGAGTGGGCATATTGTTTCAAATACAAATAAAGCACACATCCTGCAAGGATCCAAGCAAAAGACAAAGCCATGCTCATCTATCAGGGGTCCAAGGTAAGAACTATGTTTTAATTATTCACAGAAGTAATGCAAAGGGGGAAGAAAGCAAAGGTTTAAAGTGTAGAGTGGAGAAAGAAAGCAGACACACAGCAGAAATCCATCATAGACAGTTGCCTCTCAGAACCAGCAGAGGAACAAAGACATTGAAGGAAGCCATTCTCTGTGGATCTGCTTTGCAAACACTGTTAGGGGATGTTCTTTACGGGGAAAGATAGAAACGAAGCTTGAAAATCCAGAGCCGAGATCAAAAAACCAAGGAACAAAGGAAAGCAAACAGAAAGTTTCAAATTCATAAATGATCTCACAGTTTGTCCAAAATAACAGGAAAATGTTTTGGATTGCATACATGTACATTATAATGCACATGTGTGTGCACTTATGTACAGCTAACGTGACAAGAGTAACATCAATGATGTATGAAACCCAGTGGAAGAATTACAACCATTTATTATAAAGCAAAGATATAACTAATTCATAAACCACGCATTAGGCTGACACTCTTTGAAAGACTTGGATTTCAAATGTAGATGTGATTTCTAGGGCAATCAGTAACATGGTATATTTTTTCAAAAGCATAACCTATGTGTCAATATAGGAAGAAAATTAAATCATATAAAGTGATCGGTTAAACGACAGATGGCCAAAAAGAGTGGATGACAAAAGTTGGAGCAAAGGACCAAGACATCAAGCACAAGACAGTGGTAGACACGGAACATTGATGCTCGTGTATTGGAAGTAGCCTGAGGCACAAGTTTAAAGGGATTATCAGAAAGGACCACGACTCTACACCCAACTATATGTTCTCTGCAGAGGTCTGTTTCTTTGAAACCCTGACATCTCAAAGTACCACTGTGTTCCTAATGGTGTAATTAGTGTTCCTCATTGCCTCTTACCCTTGAAGTCACCCCATCCTGAGACTCCTCAGATGCTGCACTTTAGCAGTGATGCAGTTTCCAGAGTCACAGAGATGTATAAAGACAAATGACCTTATTAACAAGAAGCAGGCCAAGACATAACTATCCCCTCTCTTGCAAATACCCTCATGATTTTTATGACCTCGCAATGACCATATGAATTATTCTTACTGCCTGGCTCGTTTGTTCTGCCTACTCTATGTATCTGATTTCCAGAGAAACAACAACACGCAGACATTTTGGAGACCCCCAAGCGGGTTTTTCTGAATGAGCTGGAAGATCCCAACCCCAACCTGGTTCTCTTGTGCAAACAGTCAAGCACACTGCCAACCCTGGGCTTTGCTCAAGCTCTATTACCTGCTCAGAAAGATTCTTCCAAATGTAAGCATAAGGAAGGAAGGAAGGAAGGAAGGAAGGAAGGAAGGAAGGAAGGAAGAGGAGGGAGGAAAAGAGGGAGGAAGGGTGGGAGCTAGTTTTCCAAAAAGGATTCATTCAGTCTCTGCCTGCTTCCTGTTGTTGTGATAGAACAGCATGACTGAAAGCAACTTAAGGCTGAATGGGTTTATTGGCTTTTGCTTCCACACTACCTGTCATGAAGGCAAGGCAAGAACTCAAGGCAGAAACTGAAGCAGAGACCACGATTCCCTCAGTCTTCTCTCTTACAGAACCCAAGACCACTTGCCTAGGGGCTGCACAACCTACTCTGGGCTGGACCCTCCCACATCAATGGTTAATCAAAAAAGTGCCCCACAGATTTGTTTGCAAATCTAGAGGGGGCATTTGCTCAATTAAAGCTTTTTCTTCCTAGATGACCGTAGCTTGGGTCAAATTGACAAAAAACAAAACCCTATCCAGCATATCAGGTCATTTTGGAAAAAGCCAGTGTGCCATCCAGCTTAGGAATGTAGACACTCAGGTTGCCATGTTGGGCTCATGGTGTTTTTTAAGTGAACTGACTCTGTCGGTGTTACCTCTGAGCCATACACAAACCCCTCCCTGTTCATCTGCTCTTACCTTACACCTCATGCTTAACAAAAAGCCTCGACATGCATGACTCTGCAGCCTTCCCTTGTGGGTGCCTTGACCTTCTCAGGTCCTCCTAACAGCTCAGATTTAACCCTGTCATAGCCTGAGCAGTTTGCATGTTCGTCACTCTCTTCAAATGAATCTGAAATGATGAATCTTTTCTCAAGAGTCATAGTCAAAATTTGGGTTGAACTCTGTTTCCATCTCGGGTGTCTGTGAACAGCTTCTTCGTTGCCTGGAGGAGGTGTACTGAGTTGTGGTTGGGGAGAGACTATACTTGTGTTTAAATGAACTCCTAGGTAATGGCCATGCAGAAGAATTGGAGTGAAGCTGCAGGCTTCATCTAATATGGCAACAGTTCTGAAGACATAATTTGCCTTTACTGTTGTGCTACCTGGTGGCTGTCCCTCCCGAGATAATCCCTGTGCAGTGTTTGTGTATTAAGTAGGCAAGCCCAACGCCTGACACCTTACTTCATTACTCAACCTCTGCTGTCAGCAGGGGGCAACATGAGCCCATTTATTTTACCCATCCTGTCTCTTCTAAGGCTCCTCCCCTCCACTAGTGAAGGAACTCATGATTTATAGTTACTTTTGTGTCAAATCACATAACTGTCTTGAAGCCCACCTCCTTTGAGTCTCTCTCTCCCTCTCTTTCTCTCTCCACACACACACACACACACACACACACACACACACACACACACACACACACACAGGTACATGCTTACACTATATAACTCCATAATAAATATTTATTTAAAATAATTGCCACACATGATTAGACCTTAGAACATTCCAGGCATGGGTTTTCAGTATGCATTCTCTATGCATTCTCTATGCCTGGTCTCTCACACCCTCCCCAGATCTCCACAGGGATTCTCCTTATCTTCCTTTGTTACATGGAGAGGACATGAGCTTGCCACACAAGTCAGTGTTGGAAATGACTACAGAGGCAGCTACCTGTTGTTCTAGGGAGCCAGCAGGAAAGGTCTGGTAAGGGGGAGATAGAAAGACTTCATTAGAGGCCCAGAAAGGAGGGTTGGGGAGCATCGACCACAGGTCAAGGGGCTGCAGGAGAGGTTCAGCATTCTCAGTGTCTTACCATGAAGCCATGTGCTAAAGCAGAGAAAAAAAGTGATGAGAAATTGGGAATGATGGATCATGATTGTATTCCAAGGCTATTTGGGAGGTTGAGGAGGGAGCATTGTATGATCAAAGCCTCCCAGGCATGAGTCTGGGCAACCTGGTGGACCCTGTCTCAAAATAAAAAGAAAAGAAGGCTGAGGCTAGCTCAGTGCCTGGCATGCACAAAGCCCCAAGGTCAACCCTGAGTACTGCAAGCAAACAAGCAAGGACATGAAAGAAAAAAGGGAGGGAGGGAAGGAAGGAAGGAAGCAAGGAAAGAGTTCTAACCCTAGTAGTTGATGAGTGTTCATAGAAGGCCTGTGATTCGAGAAGGAAGAAGGGAGAAGAGAGTTGAAGAGAAGGAAAGGGAGGGGAGGAAAGGAAAGAAAAGGAGAGAAAAGGAAAGGGAAGGGAAGGGAAGGGAAGGAAAGGAAAGGAAAGGAAAGGAAAGGAAAGGAAAGGAAAGGAAAGGAAAGGAAAGGAAAGAAAGGAAAGGAAACGCAAGGCAAAGCTGGGACCACTGAGATCACAAGGACTCCATGACACTAAGGTTAGGTGGCAGGGTAAGCACATACCACCTCCACATGTTCTGTGGTGGGAAGGATAAGATATTGTTTGTGTTTTAAAAAACTGTGCAGCTTGCTGAGTGGAGAAAAGATTAGCTTGGGGACTGAGTGCAAATGAATGGAGAGAGAGAGAGAGAGAGAGAGAGAGAGAGAGAGAGAGAGAGAGAGAGAGAGAGAGAGAGCTCCTAACAGAACAGTGAGAGACGATGATAGATGAGAGACCAAAGGCAAACCCAGGAGAGGCTGGGGATATGGAAATGGACACGGAGTCCTGAGCAGGGTCTTCTAGGTTTCTAACAGTTGTCACTGGCTACATTATTAACCCCCATGCACAATTTTGTGTAAGATTATAATTTGTTACATTTTTCTTTCTTACAAAGCTACCAGTCATTTGCAGCCCCTTCCTGGCTTTATGACTCTCTTTTGTTAATGTTTCAGAAATGTTATTTCTACTGGAGTCTTTTTCAAATCTTGTGAATCCTATGATGGGGATATTCACAATTAGCATTTAATGACAACCTTTTTATAACTCAACAATTCAATAAGTTATGAATTTGTGAAGCTAATTTACTTGCGTTCTTACTATCTTAAAGCAGTCGTTTGAAGGTTGGGAGGGGTGGGAGTGTAGTTTAGTGATGTAATAATGCTCACTTTGCATCCACAGGCTCTGGTTCTGATCCCCATGCCAATAAAGAAGGGAGGGAGGGAGGGAGAGAGGGGGAGAGTGAGACAGAAACAGACACAGAGACAGACAGGCAAGGGAGGGGAGGGAGAAGAAGAGAGGGAACTGTGCACAAGAGAGTAGTGCATGAGAGATTAGTTATTTCAGTGCCTTGTTGTATATGACATTGTAATAGAAAGTTTGGTCTCAACTTGATCCCCTTCCCCCTTCTTTATTTTGAAGAATCTATTCTTCCTTTTCTGCTTTACGTACTGTCTTATACTCCCAGCCTTCACTGCAATCAAGTACTAAGGACAACTTAGCAAACTCTGGGCTCACAGCTCAGGTTACAGTCCTCCATGAAGGGGAGTGATGGTGGCAGGAGCTGCAGCTGTAGGTCACACCATGTTCACAGTGGGAAGAGACCAACGCATGAGTGCATGCTAGAGCTCAGCTTACTTTCCCTATTTTGTAGTTCAGGATTCCCTGCCCAGAGAATGGTCCTACCCACAGTTAGAGTTCATCTTCCCATATCCATTATATAACCCAGACAGTCCTTTATAGGCATGTTCATAGGCTACCAATTGTACTATGCACAATTCTTCCCTCACAAGTATGCACAGAGGCTGTCTTCTCTGGGTAAAACTGATAATACTGACCATCATTAATATTAAGTTCTTATTCAGTGCTTATCTGGGAGAGTTTTCTTTCTCTCTCAGTATCTTATGGCCTATTTTTCTTTCTTCTTTTTTCTTTCCTTTTTAGTTTCTTCTCTCTCCTCCTCCTCCTCCTCCTCCTCCTCCTCTTCCTCCTCCTCCTCTCTCTCTCTCTCTATCTCTCTCTCTCTCCTCTCTCTCTTTCTCTCTTTCTTTGTGTGTGTGTGTGTGTGTGTGTGTGTGTGTGTGTGTGTGTGTGTGTGTGCCCTTTTTGTTTTCTGTCATTTTTTTCAAGAAAGTTTTCTCTGTGTAGCCTCGGCTGTCCTGGTGCTCACTCTGTATACCAAACTTGGCCTCAAACTCAGTAATCCTCCTGCCTCTGCCTCCCAAGTGCTGGGATTAAAGGCATTCAGCACTGTACCTGGTTTTTGTTGTATTTTCAATATAAAGTGTAAAGTCTTTTGCATTTCTTTGTTTTTGAGTATTTACATTATGTATTTACTCACATTTTCCCCACATACTTTTACCTCACTTCTGGGTCTCTTTTCTTCTGAATGCCAGAACTCTCGCCTGTATATTTACAGCTTGTTCTTTCACGCTGAAACTCTCAGGCTTCTGCTCAGAGATCAACCCCATGAGCCATTCCTTTGAAAACGGTGTTTGCTGAAGACAGTTTTATATTCTAGGTTTTGAGTACTTTTCAGACACCCACTGGTTCTATAGCTTCTTTACAATGGCTGGTTATTTTTGTATCCTATAATTATTCTCCATTCTCAAAGCATTCTTGCGGAGCCTCCTTTAAAATGCTGGCGTGTGCACTCTAGTAATTCTGCCATGGATACACAGGTGTGCCCAGCAGGCCTGCAGCTTCGTCTTTGGGGAGGGTTCTACTGTTTAGCTTTCGAGGGATTTTTACAGGTGAGCCCGCATTCTGACATGTGAGGGGATAGAAGAAAGCCCAGGCACAGCTAAATGAGCTGGGGGTGGGATCCAGGCAGGAAAGACTCCCTGAGAATCATTTCTGAATATGGAGACCCTGAAGGGACACCCCCTTGTCTAAGTTGTATTTTAAATAGAAATTTCAGTCTAAACAGTTCCTCCATTTGCCGTCTGGCCCTCCAGAGTCTGTGGCAGCTGAACAGGGAGGATGGTGGCCTGGGTGAGGTAGAGCAAACTGCATGTTTGTGCAATAACTTCCCACTTCAGGCTCTGTCCTTCCATGATGTGTAAGAATCAAATGTGATGAAGAGGATGGTTCACTTTAACCTCCTGATTATAAACATCCAATAAGTGACACAGAGATTTCTAGGATATAGGCAAAAAAATTAAATACATGAAATAAAAGTGAAGAAGGAGGAGGAGGAGGGGGAAAAAAGAAGGAAGAAAAGAAGGAGGAGGAGAAGAAAAGGAAGAGGAGGAGAAGGAGGAGGAGGAGGAGAAGGAGAAGAAGGAGAAGAAGGAGAAGGAGAAGGAGAAGAAGGAGGAGGAGGAGGAGGAGGAAGAAGAAGAAGGAGAAGAAGGAGAAGGAGAAGGAGAAGAAGGAGGAGGAGGAGGAGGAGGAAGAAGAAGAAGAAGAAGAAGAAGAAGAAGAAGAAGAAGAAGAAGAAGAAGAAGAAGAAGAAGAAGAAACAAAAGGCAACATCCATCTCAAACATTGAACAGTAAGGAATGAAGCCCTACACAGAGTCCTAATTTGTCATGTCAATTTGATGGGGTTTAGAATCCCTGTGGAACTAACCCCTGGCATGTCTGTGCAGGTGCTGCTAGACAAGATTAGACCCACCCTCAGGGTGGCAGCACCATCCCATAGACTGGGGTTCTGGACTGAATAAGATGGGGAGAGTGCACTGTGTGTCCTGTGTCCTGGCTGTAAACCATGTGTGCAGTTGACTTGTGGTCTTATCTCAGGGCCTTCTGTGCCTTGATTGACAGCGAGTCAAGATGACCCATTCCCTACTTAGTCTGTTTACATGAGGCATTTTGTCACAGTAATGAGAAAACTAACTAACATAGAAACCAAAGCATATGTCCAGATAACCTGAAACTTCTGTTTGCCCATGACTAATGTTTTTGTATAACCATCTCACAAAATATTTGGGTTATACTAAGAATTATTTGTTATTCAGTGTAATGTGTGTCAGATATTATATTGGATTCAAAAGGTATTGATTGGCACAATTTGTCTGGTACCCTTATGGGGGAGAAGGAGGGGAAATATATGCCCTATATCACATGCTCAGAAGTGCCACAATGAAAACTGAGGTTCTTCCTTTCTAGACAGGCAGAAGGAGGCATTGCCATGTTATGGGCCTGAATACAGTCCATGCGCAGGTCATTCCTGAACCAGCCTTACTTCTCACTTCTGGTTCTCAAGGTAGATTATTATGATTTAGTGATGGGCTGGGTGTTCTAAAATTAGCAGAGACTGAGGAAAGATTCCTAGGGCTAAATGACTTCTCTTTGGAAAAAAACCCTCAAAAACAGTGGTTTTGATATATTCTATGTCTCTTGAAACTGTAAAATGCCAAGATGAAGCCGTCATAAGGAGATAAATTAGATCCCCAGAGTATGTGGTAACGATGGATAGTCATGTTTATTTTAATTTCTATTTGTTATCAATGTCCATAAATCACAAGAATTCTGTCAGCAAGGCTCAGGTACTGCTAATGTATCCTCTCTGCTGGGTCCCCATATCACATCTGCAAAAATGAGCATTGATTTTTAAGGGTTTGAAGCAACTGGATGACTACCTAACAAGGATTTCTGTCTGTCTGGGTAGGTGAATACCACCAGGGTCTTCATAAATCTCACACCCGTTGCTCACACTGTACAGAGGTAATACGACCCTACGGGAACCACCTTTCATTGCCACTCCAATGTCATTTGGCTGAAATAGTCGTAGACACTACTGAAGGTACTGATCGAGGTTTTCTTTTCCCCCAACAACATTGAGAATTTTGTTCTAGATCCCCCTGTAAATGAACCACGCTATGGAAACAAAGCACAGAATAAGCACTAGTCCTCACTGTTACTGCACAGTGATGCTGTATGTGCTACTGCAAAGGCTGATCTGAAAGGGGTTAGAATCCGGCTCGCCCTCGCAGCTCTGATGCTTCTTTTATTTCAAAGGACAACACTGTTCATCTGCCTGCTTATGAGATGGCTGAGATGTGCTTAGGCTCACCAGAAGTTGCTTTTGCAACCTGAATGGGTCTTAGTTGAGAAGGATGTAAAGAAGAAACTGAGGGCATCATTCAAGGTCTAGCCAAGGAAACTGAAACAACTCTACAGTGTGAACAAGAAAGCACACTGTGGACCCAACCAGCGGTTGTAGTAGTGAGGCATTGCTTTGGAGAATTAATGAAAATGATAAGGAGTGTAGAAATACCGGGTGTAGAAGCCACCACTTGAGGGTGGCTAATCTTGACAGGTAACTTGGAGTGAACTAAGAAACACTTAGAACATCTGTAAGGCACACTTTTCTGTCAATCTATAAGGGCATTTCCAGGAAAGATTGGCAATAAGGAAAACAATCAAGAGAGAAAGACATGCCCTTAGTATTGATCACAGCATCCGTAGTCTGAACTCCTGGATGGAGTTAATGTGGAATAAGAAAGAGTCAGCTCGTGCAAGCTCAGCTGCTTCTGAGTGGGTGCATCTGCTGCTGCTGCAGTCACCTGGGCTCACTGGAGTCTGATTTCTTTGGTCCTTTCAATGAGGACTCATAGTCGTGACTTTACACAGAGCATCCACATCTTCGCTTTTAAAATTGATCTATATCATTGATCTCCCTTGTCCTGAGACTTCCAGCTTCTTGGGCGAGCATCTGTGGATGGCTGCTTTATCAGCCTGCCGACAATCATTCTTGTATTACCCAGACTCACCGTTGCTTCTGCTTCTTTTAAGAATCCTAATTCACACACTCCTTCAGTTCTGAGACAGTGCACATCGTGAAGAGCTGTCCCCACTTCTTCATTTATCCTACTTGCTATAAATTTTGGTCCTTACTCTCCATTGGAAATTCGTTGGAAGGCAGAGAAACCTCTTTCTTTGCTGCCATTACTTTTAGAAACCTGACCTCTAGTCTGCTTGGAACATCAGTGCATAAGCAGGTACTACACCTCTGGACTTAATTAGAACCCTGTCTGAAACACTGGAGATAGGCTGGGGAAACTCTATGGTATGCTGTTCTGATAACTCTAAGGAGGCAGTGTAGAATTCACTGTCTGGAGATGGTGTTTGCCAATGTACTCTGGAAAAGCTTCCGGCTGGGGAAGCACACTAAAAAACAAACACCAAAGCCAACAAAAGAAAGTCCTCTTTCCACGGTATATGTACAGCAACATTCTCTATTAATAATATTGGGCCACTTGGCAAAGAATTATTTACAAGGTCCACCTCAGTGACTTTCAAGTAGATCGATGAAGAGTGGGTTTAGAGTTAATACAGTGTATTAGCTACATGGCACAGTTTGGTTTTATTTTGCTGTCACCAATACCTGCCCAAAGCGACTTAAAGGAGAAATGGTTTACCTGGCTCATGAGTTCAGGTCACAGTCCTTCCTTGCTGGGAATCTAGAGCAGCAAGAACTAAGAGCAACTGATCACACCTTGTCCACAGTTGAGAGCACAGAGCAATGGATTAATACAGCACACTCATAGGTTTTCTTCTCTATTTTAGGTAGCACAGGATCCCTGGCCCAGAGAATGACTGCACCTACAATGAAGTGGATCTCCCCACGTCAGTTAGTGTAATCAAAGCAAACCTCCCCCACAAGACCACCTAGCATAATCCAGACAATCCCTTGCCGATACTATCATACCTCATGATTCTAGATTGTGTAAAATTAACAACTCAAACTAACCATCATACAACCAAAGTCGAGATCAGCCCTTTAGAGGTGAACCCTGTGAAGACAGAGAAGATGAAAAGCTTGTCTTAGTAGCAGGTCATTGCTCCCATGACTTAGATATGAAAACAACCACCTGATGTTAATATACAGATTTCTGGCTTCTGATGGCTTTGGTTCCCGGCATTGAAATGGGGGTTCATCACCTAGATTTTTTATCTCGTGTTAGAACAGTAGTTTTCTTTTAAACTTTAAATAGTATTTTTCAAATGACTTCCTTGGCTGGCTTTCTTCCTTTCTCTCTCTCTTTCTCTCTCTCTCTCTTTCTTTCTTTCTTTCTTTCTTTCTTTCTTTCTTTCTTTCTTTCTTTCTTTCTTTCTTTCTTTCATTCAAGACAGGGTTTCTTTGTGCACTCCTGGCTGGCCTGGGACTCACTCTATAGACCAGACTGGCTTTGAACTCGAAGATCCTCCTGCCTCTGCCTCTTGAGTGTTGAACTTCCTCTTTTTATCACCCACCTTCATGACTAGGGCTAACTTGGAGTTTCATTGGTCAAGCTCTGACTTCACCACCACATATCAAAAACAGAGAAACTTGCTCTTTCTAAAACACATGTATTTGGAATTTTGAAAACAAGGTCAGCTGGAGAGGATACGAAAGAAGTGTGGAAATAATGTAAATACAGTATTCATGTATGAAATTCTCAAAGAATTTGAATAAAAGTGGGGTCAGCTTCACACAAGTATGTATTTATATATTTGATTGCTTTTGAAGTTTACTGTCTAGAGTGATTTTTCAGTATAATTAAAGAAAATGAGTAACTTCATCAATATTTCCTCAACCATTCTAATAAAATGTCTTCTGAGGCTCATACATTTAATACACCAGGAGTTTTCAATTTCATGCATGACTCAGCACTAAACAATACTATTGCAAAACTTCAAGGAACTGTAACCAACATCTTTTTCTATTGAGAAATTGTGATACTAATATGGACTCAAAGATTTGAAGGGAATATATAAGTTCTGTTTTGGGGGGTCCTTTTCCCTGTCCATGCGTAGTCATACATCAAGAACGGAAGGTACTCAGGGACTAAACCACTACTCAAAGACTACACATGGACAGACCCATGGCTCCAGCTGCATATGTAGCAGAGGATAGCCTTGTTGGGCACCAATAGGAGGACAAGCCCTTGGTCCTTCCAAGGTTGGATGCCTCTGATGTACGGGAATGTCAGGGTGGGGAGGTGGGAAGGGGGGATGGTTGGGGACAGGGAAGGAGGATGGGATAGGGAGCTTATGGACGGGAAACCGGGAAAGGAAATAACATTTGAAATGTAAATTTAAAAAGTCCAATAAAAAAAAGTAAAACTGAAAAAAAAAGAACAGAAGGAAAACAGTCCTGCGCCATATTCTGTCTGTAATACCCCAAGTTCAGAAAATCATTTCTTCCATTTCACTAAAATCATAGTAACCATGCTATGTCTCCCTGTGGTGATAACATAGACATGTCTTTATGAAGGTCTGTGGAAGGAACAAGCTTCATTTAGAGCTGAAGCATGACCCTGGCTCTGAGTCCCACCCCCCCAATCCCCCCAAGACTATCAACATCTAACTTTCCCTTAGAGTTGAGTCAGACATCATTTCACTGTATTCCACCAAATGGTGACTGACCGAATCTCATTTCCTTAATATTTCTCCAACTTCCCATACTGTCTGTCTCTAACTTTCTTAAAGCTTAAAGCCAATTCACACATAGAGCCCTTGTCCTATGACTCTAATTGGAGCTTGGCAGCCTTGAGAGTACCAACAAAGTCTTAAACCATGTTTTCCTTCCTGGGTTGGAGCGTTTTGTCTGCAATGTTGTCCACATCTCGGATTCTATAATTTTTATCAAACCACCTTAAAAATACAACATTCCAAAACAGCCAAGAAAAATCATTGAAGTTTTCTCTTATCATGGCCCTTTAAAAATAACTTTCTTAGTCATGTAAAAAGCAAGAGGGAAAGATGTCTAAAAATAGACACATCAAATGTTTAGGTTGTTCTTTGTTCTCTTTTTCTTTCAGCTAACAAGGTTGGTGATGGTAACCTGGCTGTGAGCCACAATAAAATGAACCACTAGATGGCAGTGACGTGAAGAAAATGCTAAGAAGCATGGCCACCTCCATTGTCATAGAGCTGCTTTGTCTGGTCACAAATCTTAAATTGAATTATTTAATCAATATAAACAGTAAAGAGCTACTGAGTTGGAAAATATTGATATCACTTTCTGGCTGTTTTAAGGACAATCAACCTTATAAACTTTATGGGGAAATTCACCTCAAGAAATAATTCTGGAACGTTGGATTTCTCAATGTTTTAAGGTTTTCTTTTTTTTTTTCTTTTTTTTTTCCCCTAAGAATGAGTTAAAAATGTAATGATCGAGTATAAATTTTTATCTTTTAAACAAAGTGGAATTGTTGGTTGTTAATTGTGGGGAAAGGATGTGGCTCATGGAAAGATTCATTAGTGTATTCCTTTGTTGGCAGTGTGAGCATTTCTCCCAAGCCTTCTGTGACATAATAAAGCCCTCCTAGGGGACCTACAATGAGGTGTGCTTAAAACTAAGGATGACAACCTTTGAAACCCTTGAAACTTCATGTCTGGGACTCCTCCACCTTCCCTGAGACTTCCTAAAAGGATGACCCATTTGGACCTGAACACCATCCACTAATACATTTTCCCTCCAAGGCCAAGATATTAAGGAGGTCAGTGAATTGAGTATTTATGGGAGACAATTGCTTTCCTCTCTAACTGGAACAGAGGTCAAAGCCCTTAGATAAAAGAGAAGAACAGACAATCAGAAGGACTTGGGTCACAGTTGAGGTTTTGACTCAGTCACTCTTGGGTTATCATAACAGAGGCAGCAAAGGTTGTGGAGGATTGAGGGCTTGTGGAGTTTTGATATAAACTGGAAGGAGCTGCAGGGGACCAGTAACTAAGAGTTTGTTCCAAAGTTGTGCTATCATGACTAAGTCTCAGTGGTTTTCTTACTTCCTGTAGAAAGCAGCACATTAATAGTTTTGGGAATCTAGTTGAATAATTTGGTAGAAGATGGGGTCTTACTCTGTAGGGAATCAAAGTCCTCCTGCCTCAGCCTCTGCAAGGCTAGGATTATAGCTACGTGCCGCCACACCTAGCAGAATTTCCCCTTTATTATTCCTTCCCTCACTGTCTTATCTCCTCAGCCTTGGTGGCATAGAGTATGACAAGGAAAAAGATTGGTTTTCATGTTGGTGTTTCTTTTACTTGGGCATTTGTTTTTGTTTCTAAATGATCTTTCCCATTTGCTAGGCCTGTTTTTCTTTTTCAATTTCCCAAAATTATAATGATTTTAGATCCGTTTACTTTAGAGACTCTACTTGATGTGAATTAGGAAATTCTTTGGAGCTCTATGCACAAGCTTGTGGTATGCTTCCTCTTGCTTCTGGTTACCTGGTCTCTTGCATGTTTATGATTTTGGAGTGTGGACTGAGCCTAACCAAAGCTTTGCCTAAGCATCCTGATGTCAACCCTAGGCATTTTTGCTTTTGCTTTTTCTAAATGATCAGTTCTTCACAGGTCTAATACTTTAGCTTTCTGTTAATTGTATATGCTTCCTATATCCAAACACTTTAGTCAAGAGGACTGGGGTTTAAACTAAGCACAGACCCCCCCTAACCTGGAATCAGCAAAGGTTAGACTAGATAGCTTAGTCTTCTGTGGGTGAATGAGTGGTCAGGACTGGAGGTTTTCTCCAGCCTATGGATACCTTTTTATCATTGCCTGATTCTATGTTATAAAAAAGACATGGCAACCCAGTCCTGTCTTGGTCACTGCCATTACTTAACACCTATCAGAGAAAGCTGTACCCCTCTTCCCAGCCTTCACTCTTTCCTCTCTAAGGAGACTTGTGTTTCTTTTGGCCTCTTTGCTCTATGACTTGAAAATCTATTTAGCATGCACTTACATGACATTTCTACAATGGCTTCAAGAGGCTTTGGTATTTTCTTATACACACTGGTCCCCGTGTCCCATCCTTATCCCACCTCAGCACATTGTACAGCAGGTATCTCTGAATCCTCTGACTTTAAGATCCACCCATCATCCTCTGGGCTTCATTAGCGCTGATTTCCTGCTGGAGACACATTTACACAGAGACATTCATCTTCCCAGTACGTCCCTCGAGGGTCATTAACTCATTTTCTTTCGCATGTATTCATGACACTTAAGAGTATTTGCATTTTTCTGTTATCAAACATATTATCTCTCATCTATAAAGGAGTCCCTTAAAAACTCACCTGTCCCAGAACAGTGAGGGGGTTCAGCATCGTCACTTGAAAATACCCACGAATATTTTCAAATATCAGTCTTTTTTTTTTTAAAGAATATATATTCCTCAGCTTTTCTTTAAAAGTTTCTGCATGGGTGCCTATTTTTGATTAAGTGACTTTTATAAAGTATATGAGATTGCTAGCTAGTGTGGTGGGGGTACTTAGAGGTGAGGCCAATCCTCTGCTGTTCATTTTATGTTATAAACTAAAGCCAAGGTTCGCATACTTGCTACACATTGAAATTGGCTGAGTCTGTTGATGGCTGTGGGGCTCTGCTGCAAGCCTATTTTATTTTTATTGCTTTCACTCTAAAGGGGCAGAAAGTGGTCTGAATGTTTCTTTTTATTCAAGAAATATAATAGGAGTTGTAAGCAAGTAAGCGAGAGGGTCACTCAGTAGAAATATTGTGAAAAAGCACAATAATAAAAATAACTGTAATGTCATTGGAAATTAGTTTTCAAATTACACCGGTTTACTTAGCTCTTCAAGAAACAAAGGATATAAAAGATAATGAGGACGGTATTCATCATCACCGATCTCAGATTGCATGAAAAGCGCACCCCGCCCCCTTTCTTAAAACCAGCTTTCCTGTCTGTGATTAGCCAGGCTTGGTTGTGATTGTCTCCATTATGATCTTCTTGTTAGGGTGTAATGAGATTCAGTCCTGCACATGTGAATACCCACTGCCTGTCACCACGCCATCTGTCCACGACTTAAAGGCATGAGCATGCCGTCTTCAGTGAATAGAGGAAAATGGAAATGTATCTCAAGGCCTTTTCCCTTTGTTCCTTGTTCAGGATGTACAGCCATTCATGAGTATTCACTACAATTCAGACATCTTAGTAGACAGCCTATTCAAGAATGCTAAAATCCCGGTGAATTTTGACATCCGGACATACCCAACCTTCCTGGGCTGGTTTGTTTAAAGCAGTTCCGTGCTTAAAGGGGAACTGGAGAGTGCACGCAGCTTCTACGAGCTCTTCCCTCCCCTGTCATCCACACTGCATACTGGGGAGGTGGCTTTGCTAACCTGATGTCAGTGTGCAGGAATCATTAATAAGTTATGTTCATAGTTCCCGCCATGCTTCACTGTCTTGTACAGTGCTGTGGACGTTTCACATTACATACTGTGTCATGTATTCCCACGCAGAACAGTCTCGTCGTCCCTGAAACTTTTCATTTCACCTATTCATACACACGAGACCAGTGCTTAGCCATCATTATTATTTTTTGCTGTGGCTTGTAAAGTATCAGAGGAACTTACACTATTTGTTTTTTAGGCTCGTTTTTCTCAGCCCGCGGCATGGTGTATTCCGTGGGTTTTTATAATGTAGAAAATATTCTCTGTGAGACCAAGTTGTTTTTCTTCTACTTCCTTCCATTTTGACTTTCTATATGACTTACCTCCATCAGTGTCCAGTAGCTGTAAAGACTACTTTATCGTGAACAAAGACTGCGCCTCTAGAGTGACATTTAAACCTTTGCCTGGGGGTTGGGGATGGGGAGATGGCTCAGTGGGTAAAGAGCTTACTGTGCAGGCATGGGGGCTTGAGTTCAGATTCAGGGCTGAAATGAAAGCAAGTTATAAAGTGCCAGTGCTGTGAGGAACCTGGGGGTTTGCTGGCCAGGCATCTGTGGCTCAAGTGGTGAGCTTCAGATTCTAGGGATGGTAATGTAACAGAGAGATGTAGGCATGTGGACGTGCCTGGCCGAATTCAGAATCTCTCTTTCTTTAATTATTAAAGGAGGCAGTAGCATAGCATTCCAACTCCACAAAGATGAACCATTTTACGTGATGTACACAGAAGCCCTAAATACAAGTTGGTAGGATAGCAGAGAATGAGGAGACAAGGCCCTGAGGAGAAAGAATGATGCAGAAGTAAGAACTGAGGGTTTGGCTACGGCCCCAGGTAGAGGTCATTTCTGAGAACAGATCCTATGAGCAGGCTGGGGAACTCTCTTGATGTGTGTGGAGTAGGAAAAGCTCTACTTTCAGACTCTCTATGACTAAGAGTATTTCTAAGGGTCATTTTCCTACAATCAGGAAAGAAATCCCAATGTGTAATATGCATCTCTTTTTCTTAGTAATAAAATACAACACTGGCATGAATTAGCCCATTTTACTATAAAACAAAATAGTCATAGTACAACACTTCAATTGTTTCAATCCTAAACACAAGTTTTAATTCTGATTTTCTACCAATCCAATCTTACATAGGAATTTTAAAGTAACTCTTTCAACCTTCTAAGCTATTACTTATCATCATAAATAAACAGAAAATTAAGCCTCTGACTTGGCACTCTTACCATGGCCACCTTCCCCTTGCTATGGGGTTATACGAGAATTTGTCTGTACCAAGGAGACATTGACTGAGTAAAGGTCTGGGTGTTTTCTATACAACTACAAACTGTTCTAAAATAAAAGAGACTCTTCTGAGAATTCAGGGCAGATGCTACCTCTCCAGGGAGACCATACATTTTTTTCATACGAATTCTCAATATCCCTGGGCCTCTTAGCCGTGTGAGCTGGTGTTATTGACTCCACAAGAGTTTCCAACATTCAGACCATCTAAAAGGCAACCTCAGTACAGTTTACTATCTAATGTATTCTGTGCAATCCCTGAAACTGTCTTTCCAAAGAGTTTCCATCTGCGTAGGCTGAGAAGAGGCATGGACATGAATTAGGTGGCTTCAAGTGCACAAAGGGGAGTCCTTCAAGTTTTACAACAATGACTTTCTTGGACTTGAAATCTCATGACCAAATCTATGAAACTCAATTGCACTCCTGCTTGGGACTGAGGGGTGGGGGTGAATTCTCATCCGTACAAAGCTTTCCTAATACTGTGACCCTTTAACACAGTTCCGTGTGCTGTGGTGACCTCAACCATAAATTAATTTTTATTGCTACTTCATAACTGTTATTTGCAACTATTATGAATCATACTGTAAATGTCTGTGTTTTTGATGGCCTTACAGTTCACGTTCATTATGGTTCCTAGAGAACAGTTAGGGCCTTCTTTTGTCTTTGAGATAAGCATTGGAAACCGGTCTTACTGTGGCTTCTTCTCTGCCTTTGCTTCTGATGTTGGTGAGCAAGAGATCTTCTTTGTGTTCTGTTATTAGGTGAATGCAATGATGTACTTGTCAGATAATCCTTTAGGACAACCTCCTTGTGAGAACTGCTATCCAGTGTCCTCTAACTGTTGACTTTATTGGGCATGCCCAGGACTACCTCTAGAAATCAACTGTCCAAGAGTTCCATTTCCTCCAATACAAGTCACCTCTAGTGATCCTGCATTCCTGCAGACTCCTCTCCTAGAGTCTGCTAGAGGCTCTGTCTGTCTGTATCATAAGCTGATGGCTTCTGCTGCTCTACTAATCCCGTTCCCATCCTTTTCTTTTTTAAAGAAAGGTGATTTGAGACTTCACATTTCTTATTCTATTTCAGTGACTATTTCCTGCATCAGGAACTATCCACTCAATGAATTAGGCTGGTCCTTAGCTCTAGAGGGTGGGATGATTACTGAGACCTAACATCCTGATGAATTGACAAATATCTAAGTATTCCTTATCTCACACTGGGTTGCTATATGAAAACCTTAGCTTTCTGTCTCTGGCAAAATATCAAAGACAGCAAACAGAAATTCACTCAAAGATGCATAATTTAGTTCAAAGATTCAAAAGTTTCAATGCATAATTGGTTGTTCTTTTCACATTGGGCTTGTGGAGACATGGTATATGGATAGAAACATTCATGGTGAATGCGAATACTCTATTGTATCTGGAAACCAAAGGAAGAAAAACACAGAGGCCAAGATTTTTCACATCCCATCAAAGGTACATTCCCCATTGCCACTAGGTACCAACTCTCAAATGGTTCATCCTCCCACAGTAGTACCCCAGAATGATAACCCATTAGCATACGAGCCTTGGAGGGGACATTCAGTATCTAAACAATAACGATGACATTTCAATAAAAGTTTATTGGATTTAAATTTCCCGTGTCTTACACTCCAGACTTCATAATACTGCAAATTTTCATAGCATAGTGCCCCAGGCTCTCCACTTCAAATATACACTGTTACTCCTGAAAATCTGACTTACTGAGGTCTGATTATATGATTAACACTCTCCAGGTAGTTTCACATTAACAACTTGATTGCTTCAGTCTCCTTACATTAGCAATCTTCCCTCTGATAACTGCCTATGGTGTCCTTCTGCGTGTCTATAACTCCTTTGGCAGGCTGTGATGGGTAGTCATTTTCCAATAAAGGTATTCATGGATAATTGAGTGGACTGACTCCTTCACTTACTGTAATATGCTTTGGCAGATACGGCGAGGGGAAATTAGGTGTATGTTGCTTTTCCCATGCTTGAAACTGTAAGCGAGATGTCTTTCCTCTCCAGGGCATGTGCAATCTAACAAATCAAATGCAATCCCCGAATTCACTTCAGGGGATTGCTTTGGGAATGAAATAGATAATCTTGATTGCCAACTTGAAAGATTAAAATCACCATGGAAACAAATCTCTAAGTAGGTCTGTGAGGGATTTTCTATATTAGGTTAATTGAGCTGGAAAGCTCCGAGCTATACGTGAGTGGAGTCATGTCATGGGTAGGTCTCTCTTGGACTAAAGGAAAAGGAGGAAGTGAGCTACAGCACAGCAGTTATCTCCAGCTGCTACCTGTCCACAGGTACAGCCACACTCACAGCCTTATCTGCATGCCACCATGACTTCCCTTCTGTCTAAGGTGCATAGTGGCTTTAAGCTACGAGCCAAAACAAACCCATTCATCTTAAAGTTGCATTTGTCTGGGTGTTTGGTTGCAGTGATCAGACAAGTAAGGGAGGACTAAGTAGCACAAGGGTCTGGGTGTTTTTAAACCGTTATCCTGTTACTCAAAATTAGTTTCCTTGTAATGGCTGCCTTGCTTCACAATACCTGAGGCTGTTAATGGAGGAGTTGGGTATCAGCGTCACTAACCTAGGCTTCCTCCTGAGGCAAACGCTCCAGATATTCAGTGTCTCCTCCCAGACATGTGAAAACTAGCCTGTCACTCGTTTATTCTCTCTTGTCCAGTGTTCACCAGAAAGAACAAATACGAAAAGCCAAAAGCCAGCCAGTCATGGGAGATACCAGTGTCCTCTCTCCCTTTCCTGCTGGTCCTGTTTCTTTCAAAGATCTCCTACCCATTTTCCTACTTGAGTTTCCTGTCACAGTTTTTCTCACAGTTTCTGACATGTAAGGTACCAGGACCTGAGGAGGCTTCATTCTGGGATAAACCCTGATAGCCGGGTTCCTCCTGGGTTCTCACTCCATGGAAACCCACTAACTATGTTGATTTAAGTCCTGTGCTGCTCCCACTGCCTATTTGAATTAAGGCCCCTTCTAACATTAAGGATTGGTAACTAACCCAAGGCAGGCAGAATCCTCTCAGGAATACAGCACCAAACCCTTCACTTAAGGCAGTTTCTAAATCTGAGCTCCACAGACTGACAGTGGCTGTGAGGAGTATCTGTACAACTTATAATGAATGATATGGCAATGACACATGTGTGTATATGTATATGTGAATGTTTGTGTGTGTATATATATATGAATGTGTGTGTCTGTGTGTATGACAATATATGGATTTATGTGCGTACATGTACTATATCTATGAATGTATAAGGAGGGTGTGTATGTGTATGTATGTTTGCATGTGTGCATATATGCATATGTAGTATGTGTTGTGTGTTTTTATATGTGTGCATATGTTCATATGAATATGTATGCAAGAATGCATGTATATACTACATATTTATATATGTTGGCATGTGCATGTATGTGTGTGTATCTGTGCTGTATGAATAATGATCAAAGAGACCTGGAGACCTATACACAAAGAAGTGAAGACACTTTCTGGTGGATTTATTGTGGCTGAACTCCAACCACAGAGTTTCACAATACAATAATAGAAATTGCTAAGGATGGTCTTTTCTTTTAATAACCTCGAAACTAGTTTTTCTGTGGAACCCTCATCCCTCTCCTTATTGTTTCCTTTCATGAAAGACTGTTTTTTCTTCTCTTATCTCTTATCTTTTATCTCATCTGCTAGAAACAGGTCAATTTCACATATGCAGAGTGAATATTTTCCTATATGTATATGGAAATATACATTTATACATACATTTGATTGTCTATACTACTCACATTAATTTCCCTGGGGTTTCTTTTTGACTATTATAATTGTCATTTTCTTCCTTTTTGTCTATTTTCAACACATTTTTTGTCCCTCACTGATAAATATATCATGATTTTTCTTTTATTATAAAAGCACACGTCTAGATGGCTAATATTATATGTTCACAATTATTCAACAACACAATTTCTACTTTCCACATGTATTGTTTACTTACAAATATTGGTCTTTTAGATATTGTAAATATGTTCCTTACAGACTTATGTTCCTTTGTCTTACTAAGAGGTCATTTGATTTCACTTATTCTGCAATGATGAAGCACAGGTAAGGGCTCAGAATGTGGCCAGTTGTAGTAAACATATCATGGACAATCAAAGAGAATGTATATTTTATCTATCAATAATGTATGTTTAACTATTGACAAACTTTCTATAAATACCAAAAGTATGGTGATTTATAGAACCACCTATATTGTTTATGCATTTTCTGGTGTTTTCTATTGGCTCCATCAATTGCCAAGACAGAGGAATTAAAGTCTCTTGTGATATTGTCAAAAGACTTCTGTCACAGAACTGTCATGTTTTAATTGATGTTTCTTTGGAGTGCTGTTATTAGGCTCATGCATATTCACGATTATTAATGTCCCTAAGGAGTTAATTCTATCATTATAAAGACTCCTGTTTTACCTCTGCATATATATTTCATGTTATACTCATATGGCCACTTCCTCAGTCACCTCTCTCTATGTGTGAATGTGTGTGTGTGTGCGTGTGTGTGTGTGTGTGTGTGTGCGTGTGTGTGTGTGCGTGTGTGTGTGTGTGTGTTGTAAATAGTTGTATAATTTTTATTAAGGTCTCACATTTTATTGTTTTTCATCTTTCTCCTTTTCTTGATCCTCATTAATTATATCCCTTTATCTTACTTTTTGATGTATAAAACCATTTTTTTATATTTCCCTCAGTATTTTTATTGCTGCACATGAATTTTAGAAAGTGCATTCTTTATAGCATGCCCATAAGTGCAGATAACATACTTTTGTTATTCCCACCCCTTTCTAGTGCCATTTTTCCTTGTCATTCCACTTCCACAGTCCCTAGTCCAATAATTTCTCTTTTATTTCATCCTGCTAGACTCTTCTGCTAGATTCCTCGAGTGCAAAATTTCCTGCATCGTCCTCCAAATGATGTGACTTCATCTTAGTTACGGTGGATTTATTTTACAGTGTGTGTGTCAGGAGAGAGCTGACATCTACATATTATTTCTCTATTCATCATTTGGTGGGCATCCTAAGCTGGTTCCATTGTGTAGCTGTTATGTGTGGTGCGGTGGTAAACATGTATGCTATGCACGTATAGGTACAGCCAGTTTTGTGTAGTGACTTATGTTTTTGACATTTATTCATTTTAGCATGTGTGGAAGTCAGATGACAACATGTGGGGTTAGAGTCTTTCTACTCTGCAGATCTCAGGGTTGAACTTAAGCCATTAGGATTGGCAGTGAGCACCTTTAGTCTCTGTGCCAGCCTCAACCTCTTAAGAAACTGTTTACGTTAAGCCTAGACATCTAGCAATAGATGAAGCCCAGGTGTCTTCATATGCTTCATAGTGATTTTGTCATGTGCATTTGAAATAAATATAGTATTTAAATTCCATGCGAAAATACTAAAACTATTACATTTAAATGGTTGTATATTTTAAATCAGTTTAAAAGAAAACAGTCATCTATGTGGATCCAGTTTCACCATTGTAGATGATAAGTATCCACTTGGCATCAACCCTCTACAGGCTGAGGAACTTTAGCATGTCAGACAGTGTGCTTCTGCTGGTGAATATTTCATGTCGTTCTCTTCGACTTCAAAATATTTTACTTCAACTTGATTAGTGGAATCATTTTTTTAATATAGAAATTTGAGTTGGCAGTTTTGCTCTTTTAGCACTTAAGGGTCTGCTTGTCAATAGGTCATGCCCCATTCTTTCCCATTAGAACTTCAGCTGTGAATGTGTGTGATAGCATCATAATGCCACACAAGTCTCCATGGACTAGTTAACTTTCTTCAGTCCTTTGTCTCTGCCACTGTATTAACCAGCTTCCAATTAACAGAATTAAATACCCATAATAATTCACTTATAAAGAGGAAAGGGTTATTTTGGATCATTTGATCAATACAGTCTAATACTGGATGGGTCCATTATTTGAGACTTCTGTGCACGGAGGTGGGGGTGGGGGGGTTGCATGGCAACAACAGCAGGGAGCACATGGGATAGCCCACTGCTCACCTCATCAGCTGGGAATCAAGGTGGAAGAGGAAGTGATTAGTGTTGCCCAATACCATTTGAGGACATGCTTCCAGGGACCCAGGGACCTCTCCTAAGCCTCACTCCTAAAGATTCTATGACTTCTGAAAAGTATTACAGGGACAAACAATTTTAATCAATAGGACCTTTGAGGAATACCTAATGTGACCAATTAAGCCATCTTTAGATTTGATTATTAAAACCCAACTTCAAGTTCATTTTACCTTTCCTTTTCTGATGCCATCCTACCAATCCACCTACCCAACAGAGTTTTTATAACTGATGTCGTTTTTCCACTCTCAAATTTGTAAATTTTCTTTTATTTATTTACTTTTTTGTCTATTGAGATTTCCTTGAGGCCAGTGAGTAACTCAGTTCGTAATAATGTAGCACGGAGTCCTGAGTTCAATCCCCAGCCCCCATGTGAAAAGCAAGATGTAGAAGTATGCTAACAATCTCAGTGTTGGGAAGGCAGTCAGGGGGATTCATATAGCTTGCTGGCCAGCTGTCCTCTAATCAATAGCCTCCTGTCCTGTCTCAAAAAAATGAAGTGGAAGGCTCCTGAGAAATGACAACCAGGATTGACCTGTGGCCTCCACATGCAAGTATACACATGCATACACATCCAAATATCACATATGCACATGCATAAAGATTTTCTTCTGTTCATAGCAACTACACATCTGTAGATCATTGTGTATAGTTCTAATAGCTGCTGTGGCATATTGAATGCTAATTTCAACATTTGGATCGATTTGAATCCCCCCCCCTTTTTTTGTTCTTACAATGTGTCGAATAATTTTGTGGTCTAAGCATCAGATGCTTACCTCTGCAAGAGTGTTAACTTTTACTTTTCTTCCTTCCTTCCTTCCATCCATCCATCCTTCCTTTCTTCTTCTCTTTCTTTTTTCCTTCCTCCCTTCCTTCCTCCCTTCCTTCTTTCCTTCCTTTTTTCCTCCCTTCCTTCCTTCCTTCCTTCCTTCCTTCCTTTATCGGTGTTGTTGTTCCTTTTAAATGCATCTATTTTGTAGGATTCAAACAAATTTTGCGCCATTTAGATATACAATAATTCACACCTCAGGTCAGTCCTTTCAGCCTGACCTTTGTTGCTTTCACTCTCTACTGTGTAGGGGAGATTCCAATTCCATCCACAGATTACATCTGGCAGCTTTGAGAGTCTTTATAACTTGTTTCTTGATGCTATGGCTACCTCACTTAAGATTAGGTAGCATTACTCTGAAAACTACCCTCTAGTTTTGCATGCCAGAAATACCACTAGATTTTTAGAAAAGATCTTATCACCTCGTCTGTCACCAATCATGGCTTGCCTTTGTATAAGAATTAAAGTTATGAATCTTTCAATACAGATTGTCTTCTGCCTGTCTGCATAACTTTCAGCAAGTGAAGTGTTTGCAGGGTAGCTTATCCCTTATATTATTTTAAAGACTGGTTGTTTCTGGATTAGGGTCAGTCTGGATGGAACTTGGGTGGACATTCACAGGAAACACTCTGTAGGACACCCAATATTTAATCACCAAATATTTGGCTCCCCTCTTCCACCATTCCTGAGCAGCACATCTTTGGAATCAGATGTTAAGTTATAGTGAGAGTCGTGCTGATGACTTGAAAAGGATAGCACCAATGGACTTGCCAGAGTGGGTGGAGAAAAGCTCAGAAGACCTCAACCCTATACAAAGAACTAGAGGAATCCAAGGAATGCTGAGAGTGGAAGAAATAGTCTTCCCGAGGGAAGAGCACAGCAATCTGTTATCCAGTACTACGTGGTCAGTCCGGAAAACATACTTATGAGAAATATATAGGCTGAGCAAGTTATAATCTCAGAAATATGAGAAACAAAAAATCATGCTCATATATAGGATCAACTTGAACCAACTTAAAATGGAACACAAAAAAAAAGATAGCTGAAATATCCTAAAAAGCTAAAAAGACAAAATTAATTGGATGTGGTGGAGGATGGTTAAGGAGTGTTCCTGAAGCTAGCAGCTTGCTTAGTGAGCGCTGTTTGCATTATCTTTAAAAGCATTCAAAGGAAAACAAGGTGAAATCTTAAGGAGAGATGAGAATAAAGGTGAGTAGAAAGCTAAACACTCTTTGAATCATCTATATATAGAACATCATCAAAGTTTTAGTTTAAAATTCAGGGCTAAATATTAGGGAAAATTGTGTACCCATGGACCAACATGCTGTCAGAGCAAAAGACATCAGAGCAGATGCTGCAAAGATTCTATTTTAGAGGGAGCCACACAAGGCTGATATTTTAGTGGTCAAAACCAGCCTGAACCAACCATTTCTTATGGGTCACTAAATAAACAAAAGCTCATGAACAGAAACAGAGAGAATGTCAACTCATTGAGGGAACAAATTACCTAATAGGAACCTAGCTGAGAGATGTATTATGAGAACTCAGAAAAATAAGAAAGGGGCCACAGGGTCAGCAAGCATTTGATACTGATGTATGACTGCAATATCTCCAGAGAATAATGGAAACAATAAATTTAATAATTCCTCTTCAGGATCCTGGATACCTAAACCATATAGAAAGGACCAGATCCCATCCTTAGTCAATGACGATGAAAATCTTGACTATACACTTGGAAATGAAAGAAAAGTCTAAAACCAGTAGAAGAAAGGCAGGACAGGAAAAATGACATCACAATGTAATAAATTCAATAATGTTAAAATTAAGATTTTCCATTCATCAAAACCTACAATGAAGAAGGTGAAAAAAAAACCATGAAAATTAATTAACATACATATATCACCTTATTTACCAACAATACACAAGGACTCCAAGTCATTACGCAAAGGTAACAAGCACCCAGAACAAAAAAAGGATCGAATAGTATGAGTCTATACTTCAGAGAAACAGGAACACAAATTGCTCATAAATAAGTTAAATTATGCTTTCCATTTTAGGCAACTGTGAACCTGAAAAATTTAGTCCATGCTAAACAACTGTTACTCATTCCAGTGTCAGTGACATATTTAATAATCTCAAATATTGATAAGCCAGTGAACCAATAAAGCACATACAATTCTGTTGAAGTTATAACACAGTACACAAGCTGTGATGGGCTCCTTCAGTGTTTGTTAATGGCTTCTCCAGGGCTGGAGAGATGGCTTAGTTTAGAGACCACTTGTTCAACCACTTGCTTAGTATCTGTGCAAATCCCCAGTGCCAGCATTAAAAACATTAGACCTGTAACCTCATTGTTCTGGGGGGAGGGCGATGGTGGTCTCACTGGGGTTGGTTGGCCAGACAGCCTAGTTGAAAAACCTGTGTTTTCAGTGAGAGACCCTGTTGCAAGGGAATACAGACATGAAGAATGAGTACCATACCTGGAATGCTCCTCTGTGTGTATATATATGTAGCTTCTGTGTGTGTGTGTGTGTGTGTGTGTGTGTGTGTGTGTGTGTACCCCTGTGGGTTTGCATACCCACACATTTGGAGGAGGAGGGGGAGGAAGTCTTTCTGAATGCAACCATTTCAGATGCTTAGTATTTCCTGGTTTCTGGGTTCTTGGTAGTGGGCTATTATTAAGATGCCATGATGGTTTGTATATACTCGGCCCAGGGAGTAGCACAATTAGAAAGTGTGGTCCTGTTGGAGTAGGTGTGGCCTTGTTGGAGTAGGCATGTTACTGTGGGGGTGGGCTTAATACCCTAGTCCTAGCTGCCTGGAAACTAGTAGTGTGCTAGCAGCCTTCAGAAGAAGATGAAGAACTCTGAGCTTTCCCTGTAGCCTGCCATGTTCTTGCCTTTATGATAATTGATTTAACATCTGAACCTGTAAGCCGGCTCCAATTAAATGTTGTCTTTTATAAGACTTGCCTTGGTCATGCTGTCTGTTCACAGTAATAAAACCCTAACTAAGACAGAAATCATTATGCTCACGGACTCACTGATCTTCCTTCCCCGTATTAAAATCAGACGTGAGGGATGTCTTCCATCACGACATCCATCTCCTTCCTTGGTGTCCATTACTTATATCCCTAATGTCATACCTGTATGTTGACTGTGAACTGTTCCTTCCTCTGTATTAATGCTCAGACATGAAGGGATCTTTTATCCCTTCTTCTATGTTTTCTTTCTTTTCCTCTCCTATATCCATTTTTTTTCCTGTGAAATTCAAGGTTTTGGATCTCAGGAAGGGCTCCTTCACGTAGATCTAATTTGTGGTTTATTTCCTTTGTATCCTGCTGACTGCACAGCTTGTGAAAGCAAGTCCACACTTACAGATCATCCTCCCCTGCCCCTACTTTTCCTGCCGAGTTAGGGGCTAATGCCGTGAACAGAATATGAATGTCCTTTTCCCATTCCCATTCCTCCCTTCCATGGGCTGAGCATCGCTTGCATGTTATATTGCTTGCCTTGTTCTCATGCATTAGCATGTCCACTGAATGGAGAGCCTACAACACAATTGACTTTACAGACTATTTCCAGTGTTGTCCTATATGTGTTATTTTCACAAACTGCCAAAAAGAATTCTCTATTTCATCAACAGTTCAAGGGAGCCCCTATATTCTTCTGATACACCCATTCATCAAGAAGACATGTCATCATACCAAGTAGAAGAAGATGGCCACCCTAGGATTTCATTGTAAGATGACTTGGCCTTGGCAGGATGTTCTTCCATCAATCACACAGAGCATAGGACCACCTCTGCAGCAAGGGAACATACCATCCTATGTCAGGTAGTAAAGTTAGCCATCTTGGGATTGCCCCAAGGATGCCCCACTCTCGAAAGGGCCAGACTTAGTTGCATGTCTCAGCCCCTATTATAGGGGCCTGCCAATGTTCTTCCCAGCTTAGCTTTGGTTCTGTGGGTTCCTGTTTATGTAACAATTGTACAGTGTGACTTTTCCTGGAGATGGGTAAGCAAGCATCAACCTCAGATAAGTATGAACAACAGATTACAGAAACAATTCCACAGAAACCTAGCTCAGTAAAGCAGTGAGCTTTTGAGTTGAGCATCCCTCCTCCTTCCAGGAGGGGATGTTTCAATTCAGGGGAGCTATTTACACAGTGCTACTTGTCATTTAGTCAGAAACAGCAATATAGATGACTGCCTACAGAACATAGAATTTTATAAAGCCACAGATAAGCAAAATTTCATACCCATCTGTTTTGGAATACATACAAGTGTGGCTAAACTATACAAATAAATTCTTGTCAATTCAAGTTCAAGGGAAAAGAGAAAAGATTTTGTTAGGAAAGAACTTATAGGATAATATATTTCATTAGTAGGTTTAAGTTGGATACTGAGTTCATAGGCATTATTTGCATTATATTTCTCTGTAGAGAAATTATATTCCTCTTCTTGAGCATACATATTTGCTACTAAAGAAGATAAAAAAGTCAACTATAAAAATAAAACACCCAAACTCCAGATTTTTATTACTCTGTATTTGGTTTATATAATCACACAATGTATAAACACATAAACACTTTAGTTTTGTATCATGCAATGTTTCTATGCATAAATACATCATGTAATCATCAAATAAGGTTAAACAGGTTGATCTTCTCACACATAGAACTTGTTCATTTAGGGTAAAAGCATTCAATTTTTTCCTTGAGCTTTCTTAAAGTAGGCTGCTGGTATCTGTGCTCATCTTCAGCGCAACAGCAGACCAAACGATATTTTAAATTATCCTAAAAGTCACAAGAAGAAGAAGAAGAATGTTTCAAGGTGTCACACAGCATGTGTAATGTCTCACAGGAGAGGAAATTGCAATCATTGCTTCATTTCTGGATAAAAATATATCAGGGAGAGACAGGAACAAGGAGGTCTGTCTAAGTCTTCCCAGGCTCAGAGAAACAGCTGGTGTTACAAAAATTTTCCTGTTTTTCCTCTAGGGAATGGAGATGTTGACCATATATGTTTTTCTAGACTAAAAATAAATAATCACTCCATGTTTCAACTGAGAGTCAGTCTAGCAAGTCCTGAAGAAATCCAACTGCAGGTTTACAAGAGAAAGTGAGAAGCGTCACCCGTTTCTTAACGTGTTTTCACAAAGAAGCATATTGGTAGGGTATCTGGGGGTTCACACGTAGTAAGTCAAAGTAGAATTAAACCTCAGTTCAGGAGTACAGCTGACATCAAGTTCTTAGCAAGGCAGGAGGGGCAGATAAGGGGACGAGAGGAACTTTGGCTGGTAACAGATTTAGCTAACAAGAGTGGTATGTTGAAGCGAAGCGCTATAGTATTTTACACGTGGACATACACAAAGTATTTTCTAAAACTAAAACTTTGAAACCATTTGAACAAGAAGTCAAGTTCAAGGTGATAATGATTTATTCCACAAAGCTCTATTACGCACCTGATGTGCCAGGGCTGGGAAATGGCATTTGTTTAAGAAATGAAAGTATAAATTTTGAGGGTGGGGGCTTGTGGGAGAGCACAGTGAGGAGAGGAGCTTGCCACAAACCCTGAAAACCTGAGTTCAGTTCCTGGACCATTATGGTGGAAGAAGAGTACCAGGTCCTGTACATTTTCTTCTGATGTCCACACACATCCCTCCCCCCTCATGCATATGAGAAGAAATTAATAAATAAATGTAATTAATTTTTAAATTCTGATCTTGAAATTCAGAAAAGCAGTTAGATAGCAGTAAATCGTGTATCCTGTGTGTCGGGAAAACTTTGAAACCAAGAGATAAAGCCAGTCAGCAGGAAGTGATTGTTTTGACGAGAACGCATTACATGAGACTGCTGTTGTCAATTCACCTGGGATTTGAGGATGAGGAAATTTTCTCTGAAAATAACTGTCTGTGGGAACAAGTCCCAAAGAGCTTTAGCTAACATGTGCCCTTAGCTGAGAGTTTATTTGTAAGAGTCCTTAAGGGAATACTTAAAAGTATGGCTAAAGTTTAGGACACTTCTAGAAAGTGTTGCCTTACAGCATAGAAAACATAGTAACTGGCCTGAGATGAGTTGGAACTCCTCCTGGTCACGTCGTATTGGTACTTCATAACTCACATATTGGTACTACCTCACAACTATGTAGGAATTTGGCACAATGGATATCTAGGCTCATTTTTAAAGAGGAGTGAATGAGAAACTTTGTGTGGCCTCTACCACTATAGGATTGAGAAGAATGTTCGGTTTTCTCTTTAAGCACTGGAAAAGAAGACTGGTGAGCAATGGAGACACTTGCTGGATAGCCAGGGGAAGAAGTATTTACAGACTTTCAAGATTGAGGGGGGAGAAAATTTTATGACTAAATCAATGATGGTGAATCAGGAGTGTTGAAAGGTTAGTAAACTGTATCACAGGGTGCATGGAGAAAGGAAAGAGGCGCTTTCAGAGAAAAAAAAGACTTTACTTTAAGCCTATTGAGTTGGAATGGGAAAACAGCCGTCATGCGTGTGGGAAGTATCAGGAAGTAATAGGAAGAGAAGGTGTTTATTTCTCCAATCAATCTTTTACCACACGTCTTCAGTGACAGAAAAATGTAAGCCCCCAAACCACAGGGTAGATGCAGAGGGGAGATAACAAGGAGCAATAAGGGCAAGTGAATACTAAAGTTAATAATACCATAATACATAAGGAATGTCCTAGAGAAGGGGAAAAATCAAAATGAGTTTAGAGTAGAAATAGAGCAGCATGGAAAAAACAGAACCCAAGGATGTACACTCTGGGTGTTCAATGTGTTAGCATTCTGTCTAAGCTCCACCTCACAGCTATCTGGCAATAGCCAGGTATGCTCCACCCCACAGTTGCTCGGCAACAGCCAAATAGGTCTGACTCACTATAAAGAGGGGCTGCTTGCCCGCTCTTGCTCTCTTGCTCTTCCCTTCCTTCCCCACCCCCATTCCCTTCTGCCCTCTCTCTCCCTGTACTCGTGGCCAGCCTTTACTTCTCAACTCTCTCTCTCCCTCCCCTTTCCCCTCCCACCCCCTGCCTCTCCTTCTGAGCCCCCCTTTCCCCCTCTCCCTCTGCCTCTACTAACCTCTTGACTCCCCTCCTATGCCCCGAATAAGTTCTATTCTATACTATACCACCCATATGGCTGGTTCTTCAGGGGAAGGATGCCCCAACATAGGCCAACGGAGGAACACCCTTCCCTTATACCACACCTCCATAGAACATACCCCGCCACTCTTTATCTTTTTTATAAATACATCACAAATCCAGGGCATTGAAACACTATAAAACATAACAGAGTGATGCAGAATGAAAGATTTGGTTATGAGATGTTTAACCTGATAATATTTGGGTTGTGCTTTCCATTCTGTAATAGCAGGTAGAATTTAGTTGAAAAGATGCCACAGCCCCAGTAGGTAGCTAAGGAAGAACGCCGTGTTTCCTGGTCTGTGGACTCTGGGGTAAAGTGGATTGGGTGAAAACAGTGTTTGTGGAAGAGGCACATTATGGCTGGATCAGAGTTTATTTGTCTGTGCGCAGCAATCCTCACAGAGATTACACAGAATGCAAACAAGGATGCGCTGGCTACAACAGTTCTGTTTCCCAGTGCTCTACTGTGCCACATTTCATGAACATTTTTCTCAAAGTCCAAAAGGTACCATCTGCCTTCTGTGTCCTACAAAGAGACAACAGAAATGCCAGGAAACATTATCCAAATTAACAAGCCTAGAGTAATCAATAGGCACACACACACACACACACACACACACTCACGAAGGAGACATTAAATAGGAATTCTGTGCTCAGGTAAAATTTGGAGTAAGATGTTTTTGCAGTGTACCTATCAAAAGGGACAAAGCATGGTTTGTAATTAACATAGTAGGAAGGAAGCCCTCACATCATGATCTGTTAAAAAAAATGAAGTGGGGAGGGGTATCTTGTATGTTTGCCTCCCTTTTTGACAAAGAGCTCCGTGTAACAAGGGCAATGTATAAACACATCCTCACTGTTTGAGCATAGAAGCTAGGAGGAGATGAGCACTTCCCCTGCTCATTCAGTCTATGCTCCTATTACCTGAAAAAGCACTAGAGGAATGACCCTCAGTCTTAATCATTGTTTGATTTGAAGGCACAGCATCAAGAGAAGACAAAGACATCCTTACTTAAGGGCAGCAGCTCTATCGTTAAGATATGTATCTATTGGAACCAAGACGCCATTTACCTTACAACATACTCCTAATCTCTATACTGGCTTTAAAGGCTACAACCACCAAGTACTGAGTCTTCGCCGTTAGTGAAACTCCTTCTGCTTTAAGCTCATATACAGAAAATCCTTGCTACACGACAGTCTCTTGGTTCTAAGGTTAAATGTGATGCTTCCAGCAGTTTCCCATTTGGAATCAGCTCGTGATGGTTGATTTGTACCTAAGAGACTTGTGATAGGAGAGTTGATTGTCTCCTTTCTTGGGCATCTGAGTCTCACAGAGTAATTACCACATCAAATCAATGCTAATTGATTGCCAGTTTGTTAAGTAAGTGCCAGTTACCTCCTTCTGTCCTCAAAATGAAAAACAACTTAGGAAGGACCTACAGATTAAGACTTTCAGGAGACTGTCCCTGGATGGTACAGGGAAAGGAAAGTAAAAGATTTCAGACTTGCCAAGTGCAATCTTGGGGAAACACATTGTAATGGTGGAAGAGTAAATACAGCAGAGATTATGCTATGGTTATGATCACCTGAACTGCAGTCAGTCACATTTATTACTCAACTTCCATGGCCTTTGTTTTTGCTTTTTTAACCTCAGATGTTTGATGTTTCATTTTTATTTTAGAATTTCATATGTGAGTACCATATATACATTATTTCATCCCTACATCTCCCCTTCTATGGTCTGTTACTCCCTCTCAAATTCATGACTTTTTTAATTCTTCTTCTTCTTCTTCTTCTTCTTCTTCTTCTTCTTCTTCTTCTTCTTCTTCTTCTTCTTCTTCTTCTTCTTCTTCTTCCTCTTCCTCTTCCTCTTCCTCTTCCTCTTCCTCTTCCTCTTCCTCTTCCTCTTCTTCTTCTTCTTCTTCTTCTTCTTCTTCTTCTTCTTTCTTCTTCTTCTTCTTCTTCTTCTTCTTCTTCTTCTTCTTCCCTCCCTTCCTCCCTCCCTCCCTCCCCCTCTCTCTCTGTGCCTGTATGTGTGTGTGTGTGTGTGTGTGTGTGATACACTTAATGATGTACAGCAGAAAGTTTTTCATCCACAAGTTTTCTTCCCCACTAAGCTGTTATGTTTCTTTGTTTCTCTGGCTTGCATTTAGGTGTGCAATGTTAAGTCAATTGTTTTAATTATAGGGAGATGTTTATGTGATTCTGTAGTTTGTTTAGGAAGGGATTAAAGGAAAACTATATCTAATTAATATATTCTGGTGAAAATACAGTCCCCAAACTACTTGAAATGTCTCATAGCATTAAACTAGAGATACTAAAAACAATGAATGAATTGAAGAGGATTTGACCTTAAAGTTATCCTTTGACTCCTAAAGTGAACACCACTACCATGTTCCTTATTATTCTCAAGGAGGGAGGCAATCTTGAAGTTTTATATATAAAGACTGTCACAGTCTTTGGTGAGGTCCCTTGGGCATTTGTTCATCTATGCAGCTGTAGAAGACAGCTGGTGAATTTCATCTACACACAACCATTCTCCTCACTTGGGAGACATAGCCTCAGTAGAGATAGGATTCAGCTACAGGAGAGCCATCCTTAATATGTTTGGTGCACCTACATCTTGAAAAGGCCTTTGGTCAATTTAGGCTGAGTTTGAAAACCAGATGAAAACTTTATGTAAAGTTATCCTTTCAAACTAACCATTCCCTACAAAGATGCTCAAGCAATGGCTTTTCTGGTACATACCTATCACTGCTATAAAAAACACCTCAATGGAGCACTACAGAAACTGTCTAAGTATTATATACAATGAGGAAAAAGTGAGATGAACTCCCACAACACAACATTGAAATACATAATATATGATATCACATGGTATATTTATATAATGGCATATCATTAAAGTTAATTTTAATCAAATATAGCTACATTATATCACACAGAGAAAATTGACAGACCTATTAAAAGAAAAAAAACAGTTTCAAAAATCTACCACTAGGATACAAACAGGGATATGATAAGCAAAGATGGTTTTAGAAATATAACGTAAGAATAACTTTGAAATAAATCCCCTTCAACTAAAAGCCATATTATAGTATATGTCCACTTTCTTGAAAAAAATCATATTTTGTACAATATTAGAAATTTGTCTGAGACAATAGTCAGAGATATAGTCAAAGTGTGGTGAAAAGGGGTATATTGTTCTTCACAAAATTAAAGCCATAGAAAAATAGCAAAAATACTATAAAATATAAGCAATTATTATAAATGTATTAAATTTAAATTTAATTCAGTGACAACATGCATGATACAATTCTAAAGAATGAGCATTCAATGTTGAATATGCAGGATACATTTTGTTTTTCTAAAAAAATTGAAAGACAGCAAGAATGCAAGGCATTGTGTATGTGTATATATATATGTTTATATATATATATGTAAAATTCGTTGTAGTTCTTGCAAGTTTTTTTCACATCTTGTGCAACCATTTGTTAATATATATATACATATATACATATAGAACATGCATATGCATGTTTTTGTGAATATATCATACTATGAATATATAACATATATGTAGATATTGGTGTGTATGTTGTCATATGTCTACCTATACAATCAAAGCTGCAAAGATGTTCTTGTTAAACTGAGGACAGTTTTATCAGATTAAGGGGGAATGATATGAAGGAAAGTAGGCTTCAGCCTTACATCATGATAAGTATTAGATGATATGTTTATATTATTTTTGGTGCCATCTATAAGTCCACAGTAAAACAAATGGTAACAGACTGCAGAGAGAAGCTGTAGTTGGACCTGAATAACAGAAATTGAACTTTCCATGGAGTCTCCATTCCCGTCCCTCCTCCCACTGTAGCCCCAGAGACACTTCACAGACATTTCTCTAGAACATATTGTCTGTATCCCATTTTAGCACCACGTAGCTTCACTTACTTTCTTCCTAAGGATAAAAACTGAAGTTATCTTACTTGCTCTGACCCTGTGCTCTTAGCATGCTGCTTTCGTGACTCTGACTGTGGTGGCTGTGGAATGAAATGATCAGATCCCTTTAAGGGAAAATTTGCTGTGCGAGCCTGCTCCATATTGAGTGGCACAGTCCTAGTGATGGGGTAAGAGAAGGCCACGAAGGCAATCTTAGATATCAGTAGAAGCTCCTTAGAGAGCTGAGAGACATGGGAACAGCCAGGGCTGAGAACCCCCAGTACACAGGCAATTAGACATTTGAAACAGTAACTGCATGCACTCAGACACACACACACACACACACACACACACACACACACACACCAACCTTTCTCCCTTTTGCTTCCAAAGGCCATAGCAGGCTGCCACTTGACATCCTGCTACTACAATTGATTGGGTGGGCCTATAAGACTTCAAGGTTCTTCCTCCAAAGAGAACTTCAGGGTCTAGAAGCCAGTTTCCCAGCAAGATGCCTGCTAAGAGCCAGGCAGGTTAAGTATCAGTTTGCACCCTCTTCTAGAGAGCATGGTGGACCAGATTGTCAAAGAGAATGAAGTGTGTGTGTATGTGTGTGTGTGTGTGTGTGTGTGTGTGTGTGTGTGTGTGTGTGTTCGAGTGCAGTGGAGTGTAAAATGGGAACTACTGGGAGAAATCAGACAAAGAGAATTGGGAGATTATATTAGGGTGTGCTCTATTCGGCTTATTTCACCATCCTCTTTCCCTATTCTTTCAATGCTGTGAGAGAAACAGAACCAGGCAGGGGAACTTCTGATCTTCAGGTTCCTCCTGTGCCAGTGGCGTGATGATTGGGGTGGGGCTGTTGAGTAGGTTGGTAGCTGCTCAGGCTTTTGTTTTAGGTTGTCCTGAGGAACGTTCTAAGTCCCAGTTGTTACCCAGGCCCATTCCGTTACCTCTTCACGTTGTCAAACTTCCAGCCGGGAAGGTTTTGCCGTGACGGCCATGGGGAAGTATGCACCTGGATGTCAGAATGGGAGCAGCTCCTTTAGTCAAAGACTGATTGATGTATTCTTCAATTATAAGACTTTCTCTTACACAGCCAGAATACAGCAAATACATAGGCAAATGCCAGCAGCAAACCACTGAACTGAGAACAGGACCCCCGTTGAAGGAATCAGAGAAAGGACTGAAAGAGCTTGAAGGGGCTTGAGACCCCATATGAACAACAATGCCAAGCAACCAGAGTCTAAGCCACCACCCAAAGACTATACGTGGACTGACCCTGGGCTCCAACCTCAGAGGTAGCAATGAATAGCCTAGTAAGGGCACCAGTGGAAGGGGAAGCCCTTGGTCCTGCCAAGACTGAACCCCCAGTGAACGTGATTGTTGGGGGGAGGGTAGTAATGGGGGAGGATGGGGAAGGAAACACCCATATAGAAGAAGAGGGGGAGGGGTTAGGGGGATGTTGGCTGAGAAACCGGGAAAAGGAATAACAATTGAAATGTAAATAAGAAATACCCAAGTTAATAAAGATGGAGAAAAAAAAGACTTTCTCTTCATAAAACATCACTAAGAAATCTAAGAAACAAGCCATTTTCTAGCAAATGACATTTGCCATACATATATTTGACAATAATTCATACTCATCATACTTATTGCTATAGATGAAGGACAACGGGACAGGAATCTCAATCAAAAAATACAAGTAAAATGACACAGACACAGAGATGTCAAAATATGGCATCTAGTTCTCTAAAACCATTGCAACCTGCTAATCAGGTTTGGGGTTTTGTTTTATTTTCAGTATGGATTAAATTATTTTTATTTTATGTGTATGAATGTTTTACCTGAATGTATGTATTGCATCACATGCACGCCTGGTGGCTGTCGAGGCCTGAAGAGGATGTCTGATCCCCTGAAACTGGAATGAAGGAGGGTTGAGAGCTAAACAGGGAAGGGCTGGGACTGAATCCAGGTCCTCCGTGGGAGCAGCCTATGTTCCCATCTCTCTACCCGCTCCCCAGTATTAACTCTTATGGATATGGTGCGGCAAGTCAAAATGAGGTAACACTTTGGATCAAGCCTCCAAGAGCCTATGGATCTAACAGAAGTCATATGCCGCTGTTAGTGTGGGAACATACATGTAAATGATAGGTTCTACTGATGATTAAACTAAGCCTAGTACTTTAATTTTCTCACAACCATGCTGTTGTCAGTAGGCTGAGGTACAGGGCCCGAATGAGGGAGGTGTTTTCTATTATGCAAATGAGCATCATCAAGGTGTTTCGGCTACAATGTTGTCCTCTCATACACTATGCAACCCTATCATTCCATTCTCTAGGCCAATGTTATCATTTACAGATGGTGTGCGATTAGAGACTTCAGCATGCCTACAACTGCTTCCCTAAGACCTGCGCTCTTCCCACTGGGTGAATATCTTCAAAAGACAACTGGAATGTATATAGAGACTCTACCCACAATAGTCCAACTAAATTAATACTGGGGAATAGAACTGAGATCCAATCTGACATGGACAGAAGAAGTTCTTAGATGGCCATGTGCTCTACACACAGAAGCATCAAGATGACAGACTTGAGCCAGAGACCTCAGGCAGACAGGCTCCATTCCTGATCTCTAAGAGATAAGCCCATCTCCTTATAACCCATCTCTGTTTCATAGCTAGCTGGATGGCTCATTGCCATTGCTGGTCCTCAGGAATCCTGACTGAGATTCCCAGTATCTCTTTCCTCCCAACTGTTAAAACATAAACCAGGGATCAACCCTCCCTGCTCCACCTGTGAACTCACATAATCCCGCATTTCTTTTCTGTGAGGGAAAATGGATTCAAGTTTTCAGCAGTGACTCAGATATTTTTGAAGAGTTTGCCTGTGAAATATGAAGGTCATCTGTTCTTTTTTAAAAATCACTATTTCTGTTTCCCTTTGCAACAAGTCCAAGTAATTTTTTTCCAGTTTGTAAACGACAGAAAAGGTAGTTGATGCTTCATTTTCATTTTGGCAGCACATGCTGGGCAGAATCAGGGTTTCCCTAGCTCTCAGGATGCTTTGTGAGTACAGTTAAGATATTTTAAAAGCGAAAACAAGCAGAGTAAAATTAATTCTTGTTTTCACGGTATCACTTCACTTTCTCCCCTTTAGTTTCAAGATGTTACATTTTTTTAAAAAAAATATGAAAGTTTGTCTCTATAATTGACTTTATTTGTTGTTTTGTCCTAAATGACAACTATTAATTTCTTCATGGATTAATTAGTTTCTAAGGTAGTTGAATTCTTTGGTAAGTTGCACTTAGTAAATTTAACTTCAAGACTTTTATTTTCTCTCTTTCCTTCTTACTTTTTTTTTTGCCTCCTTTCTGATATTATTTATACACTTGTCAGGGACCTTAGTGAGATCCATGAAGTTACTCACTCCCACTCCTGAAGCTCTCCCACTAGGAAGCTTGGAAACTGGTGGAATCATATGATTTTTGGCATAAGCCACCAGGGTTCCAGACTGGCCCAGGCTGAGAACAGACATGTGTACTCATTTGAAATATTTATTACATTTTATAATTTTTCATTCATTTCCTGCTCCTGTGAGATTTCTGGTTATTTCTTGGAATATGAAAGTATACAATGGCCTTCCAATGATGAAGTCATTTCTGATTTTTGGTTAAAAAAATAACTCAAAAACTTTCCAGCAACTCGCTGGTCTAAAAAGAGCATCATGTTGAGTACAGAAGGCTACCGGCTCCTGTTGACAGGACCTGAGCAAGTAAAGAGTTCCTTCAAGGACTCTCAAGGGACTTACTGCTAAAAGAGTTCTTGAATGCGATACCCTTATGAAACTAAAGTCAAAGCCCATTTGTTTAGCTCACTCACAGTTTTGTAAATCTCTTTGCTGGTGTATTTATTATTATTTGAGTTGATACTCAGTCTTATATAGTTCAGGTTGGCCATCAGCTAACTCATTATTTAGCTCCTTACTCTGGGTCACCTTCCTGTTCCTCCTGAGGGCTGGGATTGCTGATGTGCACACACTCCAGTTTATGCTATAGATTGGTTGTGCCCAGGGCTTCATACAAGGCAAACCTTGCCACATCCAACTCAACCACATACCTCCCCACTGCTTATGTCTTCAACGTCTGCTACTTAAGCTCTAGTATCCGAGCTATCTCTCTGCTGTTCCCCCTAAACCTCTTTCCAGGGGGAACTCTTTGAGGCACTCTTTCTATTGGACAGTGTGTTATTTCTACAGATTTGAATAGAGAGGCAAGAAAGTTAATTTTAGTTTTCACTGTGTAAGCTCCTTTCTTAAAGGTAGTGATGACATTAGGCAAAATACATAGCTAGAAAACAGAATTTTACAGCAACATGTGAAATGAAATATGGAAACTCTCCACTCAGTCACATTCTTGCTTCCCAAAGAACACTGACCACATTGTCCTCATGCAGACTATCGTTACAGTTTATATGCTTCAAATTTGCTTGAATACTCTGACCTATAAAATAAAATCGAGCCAAAAGAGACATCCAGGTGATAGATAGGTTGAGTGACCTGGTAATAGTGAATTCACAAAATGTCTGTGTATTGATTCATCCTGTCGCATATTAAATACACACAAACCTGTTTGGCAACCCATAAAGCTAACAACTTATAAAAAATTAAAATACACTGAAAGTAGTTGGTTCAAACTATCCCTATAGAGACAACATTCGTACTTTGAAAACAAAAGTCAACAGTACTTTAAAAATGCATAGCAATGTGTGGAACATCTTTGCCGTCTATAAACTGTATTATACTTTGAAAATGTACATTTTCTTGGGCTTATCCACTACTCCTTGTTCTTTCTCTATTTTCCCCTTCTTCCCTAGCGTTCTCCTGTCAGTTACCATGTGTGTATTCTTCAAAGGAGATACTGATACAATTGCATTCAGTCTGAACTTCAAACACACACCCCATGCACTAAGACAGAGATACGCTACATAGGTAACACATGCACACGCACACACACACACACACACACACGCACACACACACACACACACACACGCAGGCATTCACTCACATAGAGAAATGTTTCCTTTTCTATATGAAACCTGTTCCTAGAGGCTCAGTGGATGCCAAATTCTTCAATACTACTGAACCCTCTCTGTACTGTTTGTCTAATGCACATACACATATGATAAATTTTATTTGTCCTAGTACAGATAACAATAACTAATAAAATAGAATTAGCATAACAACATACCATAATAAAAGTTATTTAAGATTCATACATTGTTTATATATGGGATTTTCTAAGTATTATTTTCAGACCACAGTTCACCATGGGTTAAAGAAATCACACCAAAGCAAAACGACCCACAGATAATAGGAAACTATTACAGTTTAGGGTGCCTACTCTTTACTCTTAGGAATTCCATCTAGGCATGGAGAACGCCATTTCATTTCCCTTACTGCCAAGGATCATCAGGATAACCCTCTGTGGAAGGCAGGCAGGCATCTTCAATGAGGTACACAGTCAAGAGGAAGAATCTCATCTCTCCATATTGAACATGAGGCGTTCTGAATGCACTATGTAGATGATACATTATTAGCTTAAGGGAGTCCCCTTCCGTTCCTAGTTTGCTGGTTCTTAATCTGATTCCCTGTAGAAGCAGAATGCAGTACTTCATTCTGATACAGCAATGGTCTACACTTACTGACTTATTAGTGCTAAACCAACCTTGACATAAGACAAGTGGATCATGATACAGTATCTGCACAAGCAGTATTGGATATGATTAACTAGAGTGTTGCTTAGGATTTCTGCCTATATCCTTGAGCTACTAGCCTGTAATACTTTTACAATGTCCTTTTCATATTTCATGATCAAGTCTCAGTTAAGGTTACTATTGCTATGATGAAAAGCAACTTGGGGAGGAAAGGGTTTATTTGGTTTATGTTTCCACGTCACAGGTCATCATCAAAGGAAGTCAGGACAGGAACTCAACAAGCGCAAATTCGGTGCAAGAACAATATTACCTTGTTGGTTGTACCAGGCATATACTTTTACTGCCTCAGTTCTGAAGACAGTTTAACTTATTTTTATCCATTCAATAACTCTATGTGGCAAATTTGATATGTAAATTTGCTTATGGAATTAGAGAATTCATTCTGCCAGATCTCTATTCTCACCCTCTGGGAATTTACAAGAGTGTTTTCTTCCATCGTCTGCCAGGTTCAGTTTTATTTTGATTGGATGCCTACATTCCTTTGTGAATTGAAGGTGCATTCTGAACTGGTTGGAGCTCTGTTTTTCCCCCAGAAGAGAGGACAATGCGTTTTTATTCTCAGATCACATCCTTTATTTTAAATGGTCCCACCGAGGAAGAATTTAAAAATAAACTTCCCATTTTATAAGGCCACATGGTAAACTGAAATAAAAATTCTAGAATAAGACAGGATGCAATTTTGCCACGTTAGTCTCTCGGGAGAGATGATGTTTTCTCATATAACTGTGAGGAAATGAGGGTCAGGGGGAAGAAAGAAGAGGGACTAGCTTCTAATTGGAAGCTCTTAGGACACTTAAAGGATGAAATTGGAGGGAGGTCCAGGTATCATGGGAAAGAACAACGAGACTCAAAAACGTTAAAGCAATCACTCTACACTACTGTTGCATCTAGAGACTTTCTAACACTTTTTTTAAGTCACAAAAGATACTAGAAGTAATCGTGTGAGCTTGTGGCTTGTGAAAAGAAGCATAAATAAACATACGGATTAGGTAATGGCCTACGCACATATGTATAAGACACTCAGGATTCATAAAACAAAGTAATGTTTTTGTGCTGAGAAAGAATTGAGATTAAAACATGCTGTTAATGATCAGGTTTAAAATATCCCTAGCAATAAATACCTTAATAAATAACTCTAATAACTTAAGCAAGTTTAAGTAGCCTTTTCAATAATTAGACTATTATCTGAAGTCTAGAATACAGCATAGTTTTAATCAAAAGTAAGCCAGGGGACAGAGAGACAGCTCAGCATCTCTGACTACTCTTGGAAAGGACCTGCGTTCACTTTTTGGCAGTTCACAGCTGTCTGACTCTGATGACTCTGACTCCAGTCCAAAAGGGGCAGATGTCTCTGGTCTAAACAGAAACCTACGTGCACATACCCTGCCCCTTACACACACATATGCACAAAATTAAAAAGAAAATAAATCCTAAAAAGAATAAAACATGTCATTACAATATCCAGAGAAGACAGACCTTTCCTATTCAGATGTGAGGCTTTCCTCTGCCAAAGACAGTGTTGTAGAGGAGAGAATAGCCATTCTTGTCATAGAGAAGGAATATTCTCTGATATTCAGAGTAGGACCGCTGTATTCTCTGCTAGAGTTTAATGCCATAATTACCAAGGCTGGTGTTTGTTGTAGAAACCCACTTTTCCTTAGTAAATCAACCACATGCTCACAATTACTTTGGATTAAGCCACTCTTAAATCTCAATTCCTGCTCCCACCTTGTCCATTACCACCGTGGGAAGGTTTTTCCAATTGATAGCATATTCTTATACAATTTGAATCTTAATTCTCTCAAATAGCTCCACTGACATGCTCCATCTCTCAAAGATCTTTCCTTACCTAAAATTCTCGCTGTGATAAATTTGCTATTTTATTTGTTCATCTACCTTGCCAAAGTACTAATAAAGGTACTCAGTGTGGGTGTGGTTATGTTAGTGTCTTGCAGATAGAAATCAAAATTAGCAGTAGATTATTCATTTTAATTTATAAAAATCTTTTCAGAGATATACTTACTATGTATACATGGCAAACATTTAGTTTGGTGCTAGCTATCCATTCTTTTGAGGTATAGGATTTTCATGCTATTTTGAAAGCTAAGAAAAATATATATCAGCCTATGACATAAGTTAATTCATATTATCCATGGGAAATATTAGAGTAACTAAAATTATAATATATACTTTTGTTTATTTATGAAATGTTTCTATATGGAAGAATTAGGTGTTGCATTTTAATATGACTTGATAGCTATACTATGCTATCAAATTTAATACATACTGTGCTTTGCTTACTCTCTTGATATTATGACAAAATACCATGAAGAAAGAAAATGAAGAAAGAAAAAAGGCTTATCTTGGCTTATATTTTCATGGTCGTGCAGTCTGTCATACCAGGGAAGACATGGCAGGGAAAGTGTGGCTGCAGGAACAGAGGGCTGGCTGGTGCCACACTGCATCTGTACTCAGGAAACAAAGCAAACAGAAAGATTGGCTTTGATATGAAGCCTCAAAGTCTGCCCTTGGTGACCTTCATTGAGGACATCTTGTCCACCTAAAGATTCTACCCATCCCAAATATTTTCACCAAATATCTTAACACACCAGCCCATGGAGACTATTTCATATTTGAAGTACAATATACCCCTTTGTTTATATTTTCATGCCAGCTTTTTCCATTGTGGTCAAATACCTCCAATTCCGTTGTGTATTTAATAGTGATAAATGGTGGTATTTCATTGCCAAGTGAAGAGGACTTTAGCTGACATCAAAGTCATCAGCACCTCTGGAGTGTAAGCCAGACGCAGCACGTACAGTTGTAACATGGAAAGAGACCTCCCTGGTGTCAAATTTGAGAGTGGGCCTTACCTTCAGAACTTGAATTCTTCTTGACCTTGAAAATTCACATCTGGGCGACTCTATAAATTCATTTATTTTGATCAAGGTATTGATACAGATCAGGAACTCATGTTAGGATGTCAAGAGATGCCCAACCCATAGTATGGCAAACAGTTCTGTTTTGGTTCTTTTTTTTTTTTTTTTTTTTTTCGGAGCTGGGGACCGAACCCAGGGCCTTGCGGCAAACAGTTCTGAAGGTAAGCTTTCAAAAATCTCTCTAGACAGAGTACTTTTCTCACCGAACCTTCACTGCCACACAGGCAGTGTTTTGATTGATCCTTTGCTTTGAGAGAGCATCTCAGCATGTAGCTCTGACTGGCCTCTATGTCAGTACAATGTTAACCAGTCACGGAAGGACCTTTTAGGTGGTTTTGGTTTGTAATGTTTTGTTTTGTAACCATGTCTCTAGGTGTGCACCTCACAAAGCTGCTAGTACAGTCATACTTTCCAAGCTCAATGGAAGTAATACTTTCACGATCATATAAGCTATGTGAGCCCTCTCTTCCTTGAGGCAATTCTAAAGGATAGGAATGCATTCCTCATTTGAAAAATTGCATATGATGCTTTTGTTATACAATTCACTATCAACATTATACTCCAAGCACAGTGACAGGTATATTATTATTTCAGACTAACAGACCAACCATTTTTTCTCATCACAAAATTTGCCAGGAAATATAAATTGTCTCGGATACATTATTATCTGATAATTTGACTTTTTTTTAATATACAAAAGAAATGTGTTTAGAGGTTTTGCTTACAATAGACTTCACTTCTAGTCTTTGTTCAATTATGTATTTCAAACCAGGCATCTTGGAGAATCTCTTTTCATGCTTCTCTGAAGATATTTTGAAGTATCTCTCCTTATGCTACTCTGTGCTCCTATAAATACAATCCGTCAAGTGCAACAATGCCATGAACAACCACCGTTAATTCTTCTGTACAATGATATGCAATGAGAGAGGGGCTCATGACTTCTAAAGAAGCCAGTTTTGTCTCCTTGGCTTTACTTACAGTAGAGCCTTGCCTGGGAGTCTCTAGACAAGACAGAATATTTACATGTATGTTGCAAACCTTTTAAGAATCTACTCTTCCTCAGACCACCTGAATTCCTGATGCAGCTTCTTTAGCATTAACAGCAGGATGGGCTATGGGACATGAATTGGATATGGCTAATATAGAAGAACCCATGTTTGTCGTCCTGTTCTATTATCAGAGTCATAAAGTATTATCCTAATACTTCAATTGTCAAACATGTGGGGTTTTCTGATGAGGGAGCTAGAGTGGCATTTTAGCAGTCAAGAGTGTCTACTGCTTTTGGAGAAGACCTGAGTTCAGTTTCCAGTATCCACATGGTGTGGCTCACAACCACCCATAACTCTGGTTACATTGGATAACAGTTGAAGAAGACTGAGAAAATGACTACAGTTTCAGGAGTAGGTGGGGAAAAGCCAAGTCAACAGTCTTGACAGAATCAAAAAAGTCAATCTTCTGGTCGTCATTCATAATTATTAGTTGCTATTATGATGGTTTATCAATTATACATTTCTACTCTAATTATGCAAGTTATGGTAGCATCAGTATTAGAATTTACAACACCCCCATAGGAAGCTTTCGAAGACAGAAAGGACTATTGAGTAAATATCATTGGGGGGGGGAAGTTAAATTATTTTGAAGTAATTTAATTAGCTATTAAAACACCACCTACCCAAACCTATTCATTTTTAAATTTTAAATATGGTGGACAAATCTCACTTGATAAGTCAACAGATTTTTTTATGATAATGTGTTGTTTTTGAGGCAACCTTCTTCAGTAACTCTATACTTTTCCTTATGAATTCAACCCAGCACATCCCTTGAAGCAATTTTTCTCTGACTTGTTATATTTAGCATTGATTAATGACGTTTCACAAGCTATTTTCAAACACTGTGAGGACCTTACACTCTAATGTGCTAAACGAACATATTATCAGAGCAACTTCGTCAATAAATTGCCAGAGCAAAAGTCAACATTTAACTGTGAGGAAATAAAGTTCTAAGTTATGTGGTGTTAGCCTTGGTTAGAGGCATTTTACAGGGGAAAAGCAGTTAAATGAACATGTTAGGCTAGATTTTAAAGGCCCCTATTAGGAAGGCGTTGCAAGACTGATTAAAAGTCTAAAGTCATTTCACCAAACAGTTGTGGTCAGAGGTCCTTAAACTAATTAATGTCTATAAAAAGTTGTTCATGCATTTTATCCCATTGTTAATAATTATGTCCCTGAAGGGGCTAATGATCATATCATACCACAAAGCTCAGCCTCATCACAGAAAATGGTCCTTTCTCAAGATGATGAATCTTACATTAGTCACCAATATTATTGTAAATTTTGACTCAACCAAGTCGAACACCTAGCTACACAATTATAATTTGAATTATTCTACCATGGTTAAATTGTCTGTACTGTTAAAAAATTTTAACATATGAATGCAAACAGAATCCTTTTTGACACACAAAATAAGTTTGACTCCTTAGTTTTCATAGACAACTGCTCATCCTAGAGTAGGGGCAGTTACCCACTGAGGAGGTAATTATCCTCCTGACTAGGGTTATTAGGGTCTTGGCTGAGTTTGAGACATAGAAATGAGGCATTGTTGTTGTTGTTCTCGTCGTTGTTGTTGTTGTTCTGGTCTTTAAGATTGATTTTTCATAGTTACTATAGCCCAATTGTTAGGCAAGGGTTGATTGCCCAGGAAATAGTACTCATGCCTTATATACGTAGACGATGTATGATTGTCTATCTACTAGTGAAGGTCACAAAACCTGACTAAGACTAGGATAACTTTGCTAAATTACAATTATATAATTATGTTTCTTTGGCTCTGTTATATGTACAGATTTTCTGTCTGTCTCTAAAGCTATGTAGAAGCTATTCCTGCAGATCTGGTACATCTTTGCAATAGTCATGAATCTGGGTTGAGCTTGATTAATCTGATTTTACTGTGGTCCATCCTGTTGGTATCCATCGTTGTTCAGTTCTAGCAAAGATGTCACGCTGGGAGCATGTCCTAGTAACCACAGAAATAGAGGAGTCCTGTAAGGACAGAAAGTGGCTGGGCAGTCAAGTTCCTGGACTTAGTGGCATGGTCTATGACTTGCAATTATTTGAGTAGTCCAGCTTCTTTTGATTTCTGATCATTTTCCAACCTCTCCATTTTAATAGTGGCTTAGAGCTTTCTAAGAAGCTACCTTCATGCTTCACTGTTGGAATCTTCACTCAAAGAATCTTGTATGTAAATGTTCACCCGAAGCAGAAAATCATTACACAAGCGTAACTGGTAATACTTGGATTTCGTGTTGAGTGCCTCGACATTTGCACATAGATTTTTTTTGACATCTCTGCTAATTTAAAGGCCATTTGAAATAATTGACACTAAGTATTTAAACTGTTCTTTTGCTTTGATAAATAAATAATGTGAATATGATTAAATTTGGAAGCTACATACCACATTACTAAAAATGAGTGCTTATGCGTACTGGTATTAGGGCTAACTCATCTACATGCCAGTATCTTTTTCAAAAAGCAGTAATAATCAAATAATTTAAAAATTACAGTCATGTTTCTGTAAAATAATAATACTAGTGTGTTCTTCATAAAAGAATTACAATTGCCAACAGTATGAAAGTAAGCTATCAAGGATGCTGCTACATTGAGAAACATAATATCAAGAAGTTAATTGACAGCCCACAGGCAGCTATGGAAATCTAAAACATAAGAAAATGTATCAAAATCTCATAAGAGACATAATATAATAAAATAAAAATTTAATTTATTTTCTTCATAATTTGTTATGGTGGTAATTATTCTTAATGATCTGCATTAACTCACACAATTAGAGAAACAAAGTTTGCATTGTTTTAGCATCTATTTCAATTCTCTTCTTTACATGAAGAACTAACTTTGTCACCTAGGATCGCAATATTTTTCATATTCAGAAATGAATGCTGCAGAATGGTGCATGTTAATTTATACATAGTGACATTAACAAATAAAATTTAAGCAATAACAGCATAATTTATTTCAGTAAGGTGGTATCACTAACGGCATTGAGCATTGCCAGTTTCTTTCTCGGCTTTAGTTACATCTCAGAGGCTGTAATGCACCAATTACCACCCAATCACTTGAGCACACAAGTCCTATTTTTCTATTTGACCCAAGGCTTATTATATTCATAGCTTCATTTCTCAGCAGCCGAATGTATTGACATTGATAATTTTAGCCGAAAGCCCAATGATCACTTTTTTTTAATTTATTTAATACTTAATAATAATTCTTTGGTTTCCGGGCAAACATCCCCCTCCCCCCTCCCCTTCCTTATGGGTGTTCCCCTCCCAACCCTCCCCCAACAGTTGCCGCCCTCCCCCCAACAGTCTAGTTCACTGGGGGTTCAGTCTTAGCAGGACCCAGGGCTTCCCCTTCCACTGGTGCTCTTACTAGGATATTCATTGCTACCTATGAGGTCAGAGTCCAGGGTCAGTCCATGTATAGTCTTTAGGTAGTGGCCTAGTCCCTGGAAGCTCTTGTTGCTTGGCATTGTTGTACATATGGGGTCTCAAGCCCCTTCAAGCTCTTCCAGTTCTTTCTCTGATTCCTTCAACGGGGGTCCTATTCTCAGTTCAGTGGTTTGCTGCTGGCATTCGCCTCTGTGTTTGCTGTATTCTGGCTGTGTCTCTCAGGAGCCATCTACATCCGGCTCCTGTCGGCCTGCACTTCTTTGCTTCATCCAACTTGTCTAATTGGGTGGCTGTATATGTATGGGCCACATGTGGGGCAGGCTCTGAATGGGTGTTCCTTCAGTCTCTGTTTTAATCTTTGCCTCTCTCTTCCCTGCCAAGGGTATTCTTGTTCCCCTTTTAGAGAAGGAGTGAAGCATTCACATTTTGATCATCCGTCTTGAGTTTCATTTGTTCTAGGCATCTAGGGTAATTCAAGCATTTGGGCTAATAGTCACTTATCAGTGAGTGCATACCATGTATGTCTTTCTGTGATTGATTGGGTTAGCTCACTCAGGATGATATTTTCCAGTTCCAACCATTTGCCTACGAATTTCATAAAGCCGTTGTTTTTGATAGCTGAGTAATATTCCATTGTGTAGATGTACCACATTTTCTGTATACAAAGACATAGATTAACAAACTGGATACTCAACGAGGACCCTGCATTCTGCTGCCTACAGGAAACACACCTCAGAGACAAAGACAGGCACTACCTCAAAGTGAAAGGCTGGAAAACAACTTTCCAAGCAAATGGTCAGAAGAAGCAAGCTGGAGTAGCAATTCTAATATCAAATAAAATCAATTTTCAATTAAAAGTCATCAAAAAAGATAAGGAAGGACACTTCATATTCATCAAAGGAAAAATCCACCAAGATGAACTCTCAATCCTAAATATCTACGCTCCAAATACAAGGGCAACTACATACGTAAAAGAAACCTTACTAAAGCTCAAAACACACATTGCACCTCACACAATAATAGTGGGAGATTTCAACACCCCACTCTCATCAATGGACAGATCATGGAAACAGAAATTAAACAGTGATGTCGACAGACTAAGAGAAGTCATGAGCCAAATGGACTTAACAGATATTTATAGAACATTCTATCCTAAAGCAAAAGGATATACCTTCTTCTCAGCTCCTCATGGTACTTTCTCCAAAATTGACCATATAGTTGGTCAAAAAACGGGCCTCAACAGGTACAGGAAGATAGAAATAATCCCATGCATGCTATCAGACCACCACGGCCTAAAACTGGTCTTCAATAACAATAAGGGAAGAATGCCCGCATATACGTGGAAATTGAACAATGCTCTACTCAATGATAACCTAGTCAAGGAAGAAATAAAGAAAGAAATTAAAAACTTTTTAGAATTTAATGAAAATGAACGTACAACATACCCAAACTTATGGGACACAATGAAAGCTGTGCTAAGAGGAAAACTCATAGCGCTGAGTGCCTGCAGAAAGAAACAGGAAAGAGCATATGTCAGCAGCTTGACAGCACACCTAAAAGCTCTAGAACAAAAAGAAGCAAATACACCCAGGAGGAGTAGAAGGCAGGAAATAATCAAACTCAGAGCTGAAATCAACCAAGTAGAAACAAACAGGACCATAGAAAGAATCAACAGAACCAAAAGTTGGTTCTTTGAGAAAATCAACAAGATAGATAAACCCTTAGCCAGACTAACGAGAGGACCCAGAGAGTGTGTCTAAATTAACAAAATCAGAAATGAAAAGGGAGACATAACTACAGATTCAGAGGAAATTCAAAAAATCATCAGATCTTACTATAAAAGCCTATATTCAACAAAACTTGAAAATCTGCAGGAAATGGACAATTTCCTAGACAGATACCAGGTACCGAAGTTAAATCACGAACAGATAAACCAGTTAAACAACCCCATAACTCCTAAGGAAATAGAAGCAGTCATTAAAGGTCTCCCAACCAAAAAGAGCCCAGGTCCAGACGGGTTTAGTGCAGAATTCTATCAGACCTTCATAGAAAACCTCATACCAATATTATCCAAACTATTCCACAAAACTGAAACAGATGGATCACTCCCGAATTCCTTCTATGAAGCCACAATTACTCTTATACCTAAACCACACAAAGACCCAACAAAGAAAGAGAACTTCAGACCAATTTCCCTTATGAATATCGACGCAAAAATACTCAATAAAATTCTGGCAAACCGAATCCAAGAGCACATCAAAACAATCATCCACCATGATCAAGTAGGCTTCATCCCAGGCATGCAGGGATGGTTTAATATACGGAAAACCATCAACGTGATCCATTATATAAACAAACTGAAAGAACAAAACCACATGATCATTTCATTAGATGCTGAGAAAGCATTTGACAAAATTCAACACCCCTTCATGATAAAAGTCCTGGAAAGAATAGGAATTCAAGGCCCATACCTAAACATAGTAAAAGCCATATACAGCAAACCAGTTGCTAACATTAAACTAAATGGAGAGAAACTTGAAGCAATCCCACTAAAATCAGGGACTAGACAAGGCTGCCCACTCTCTCCCTACTTATTCAATATAGTTCTAGAAGTTCTAGCCAGAGCAATCAGACAACAAAAGGAGGTCAAGGGGATACAGATCGGAAAAGAAGAAGTCAAAATATCACTATTTGCAGATGATATGATAGTATATTTAATTGACCACAAAATTTCCACCAGAGAACTACTAAACCTGATAAACACCTTCAGCAAAGTGGCTGGGTATAAAATTAACTCACATAAATCAGTAGCCTTCCTCTACACAAAAGAGAAACAAGCCGAGAAAGAAATTAGGGAAACAACACCCTTCATAATAGACCCAAATAATATAAAGTACCCCGGTGTGACTTTAACCAAGCAAGTAAAAGATCTGTACAATAAGAACTTCAAGACACTGAGGAAAGAAATTGAAGAAGACCTCAGAAGATGGAAAGATCTCCCATGCTCATGGATTGGCAGGATTAATATAGTAAAAATGGCCATTTTACCAAAAGCAATCTACAGATTCAATGCAATCCCCATCAAAATACCAATCCAATTCTTCAAAGAGTTAGACAGAACAATTTGCAAATTCATCTGGAATAACAAAAAACCCAGGATAGCTAAAACTATCCTCAACAATAAAAGGACTTCAGGGGGAATCACTATCCCAGAACCCAATGATCACTTTTTAATGGTTTTATTGTGAACTTAGAAAGTTTAATGAAAATTCTCAAGAATTTAATATGCCACCCCCAAAAGTAATTCATTAATTTTTCTCCCCAGATGCAATGCTATAAGTGGGCTCCCCAAAGGCTCCCAGACTGAAAAGCTGGCCCTCTGGCTAGTGCTGCTGGAACCCAATAGGGTATGATGAGTTTGTGGAGAGCATAGCCCTCTGAAGTACTGAGAAATGAATTGTTTGCTTACGTCATCATATAAAGAGTAAGAAAGACTGGTAATCCCCTGGTGTTTGGCTTTCTGTCTCAGCCTGTGGCTGTTCACACACATGATCCTTGGTGGGGCATAACCAGGTGGGACATAACCAGGAATATCACTGCATCATCGCCAGAGCCATACTCCCAGTGGTGGTTTGAATATGCTCGGCCCGAGGATTGGCACTATTAGGAGCTATAGCCTTGTTGGAGGAAGTGTGTTATGGTGGAGGTGGGCTTTGAGATCTACTTTCTAGCTTCCTGTAGTAAGTCTTCTCCTACAAGTTTTCAGGTGAAGATGTAGAATTCTCAACTCCTCCTGCACCATGCCTGCCTGGATGCTGTTATGCTCCTGTCTTGCTGATAATGGACTAAACGTCTGAACCTGTATGCCAGCCCCAATTAAAATGTCCTTATAAGAGTTGCCTTGGTTGTGGTGTCTTTTTACAGCAGTAAAACTCTAACACAGCCCCTGTTAATTTCTTCTCTCTTTCTTTCTTTCTCTCTCTCTCTCTCTCTCTCTCTTTCTTTCTTTCTTTCTTTCTTCCTTCCTTTCTCTCTCTCTCTCTCTTTCTTTCTTTCTTTCTCTTCCTTCCTTCCCTTCCCTTTCCTTCCTTCCCTCCTTCCTTCCTTCCTTCCTTCTTTCCTTCCTTCTTTCCTTCCTTCTATCCTTCTACCACAAACAAGAGATCTTGAGACTTCTTGAGGGTTCTTATTTGCTACTCAAAAAGCAATCCTTTATGTATCGATTCTCCAACCAATTACTTCCAGCTTTGTGATTGGCTAAATGTGACCTGGGCCAGACCAGTTCCTTACTTTGTCATTGTACCCTATGCTATAGAGTGAAAGTGCTCTATAAGCGTCTACTGTTAAAGAGCAGAGTGATGTAGTGACTAAGATAGTATCTAAGACTAGGAGGAAATACTTTAACCTCGCCAAATGGTCCCAAATGGTCCCAAATGGTAGTGTTCTCATTCTTATGCTGAAACTTTCTAGGGAGAGCTACCTGAGATCAAGATGTTAATGCAGCTGTGGGGCTAGTAGAAGATAAGGTGTGAGAATCATTGAGACACTCTCCCATGGTTGCTAGGGATCTGTCGGGTGAAAGATGTTCTCCTGGATGTAATAGCTTGTAGCTTACAGCTTTAAATCTTTTCAACACTTACTTTTAACATGGATTCATAAACACATTAACCTCTTTTCCAGCCCACCACTTGCCAGACATAGTGGAAAAGAAAGGTCATTAGTGTACTGGGGAAGTGGACTTGCTTAGGAATGATTCTTTAGAGAAAAACCCCATCCGAGTTGTCAGGAAATTAGCAGCAGGTCAGTTTACATGTCAGCAGCATCAGCTCAATCCACTCTCAAACACTTCACAGATATACCAGCCCTCCGGCTAGATAGTGTCAGGATAGCAGCAGCAGTGGCATGACCTAGCAGGAGCAGCCAGGCCTCAGCTGAATTGCTACAAGTCAGCAGGAGGTTTAGCATCCCTGTGGATGCCAGAAGTTCTCTCTAGTGCCTATCTCAACGATGCAAAGATTATTGAAGACTTAAGACCTAGAATCATTGCAAAGCTAGCTCTACAAGCAAGCCCCTCTCATAGGCTGCTGAGTCCTATTTATACTCCCTCCAAATATCGCATTTCCTCCAAGGGTCTTGTCTCATGACATGTCTTGCCTCAGCACATAAGTCTGTCTTAGCAAACCCCCTCCTCCCCTGCCACCTTGAATATGTATCAGCTGACATCACTCTGCCAATTGGCCCGAGTCTGCAGAAGTGGCAATAAGGAACCAAACTTGGTGTGTTTCTCTCTATGAAGTCCAGACAAACGGAACTCAACAACGCCCGTAAGGTGACCCAATACATGTGTGTTGTTAGGTACACCATGTGTTCTTTCACATCCTTGCCTTAGCAAAACATCCTTTCACTTGTGTCTGCTTCAGAAAACCACTCATTCACGGGTTTTCCCCAGCAAAATAGCATCCGACACAACTGACTTTCCAAAGAAACCAGAAGTTTCCACTTCAGGAGCTGAGCACAGTTACGTTTGGATCAGAATTAATGTCAGCAGGGATGGAGATTACAGACTTCAAAGCAGGAAATTTGCACTGTTGGTGCTGTAAGTGCTTTGTGCCACTGAGGGAACTAAGCAATTAGAGCAGAAGTCTACTTTGTAGTTCTTCAGAATAAAGGAAGAATTGAGTGATTTGAGTAATGGCATATACCATTGTATTTTCTGAGTGTTTTTCCATTTAGAATATTTGTAGAGAGTAAAATGTCCCTATATACCCTGCATGTAAATCTTTATTAATACCTTAAATTACTATGGTTCACCCATCACAGTTAATGAGCCAAGAAGGAAGCTCACTTTTCCAGATTTCCTTAATTTTTCCTTCTTTCTTAATTTCTGTTTCAGGACCTTTCCTAGGAGAACACACGGCCCTAATTTGGCAGTCTCCTTAGGACCTTAATCTATCAGGCTTTGAGGTAGGGAATTAAATATGTCTTTCTTGCTCAAGACAGATGGCTGTGTTTCATTCTACACTATTGGAGCATTAATTTGACCCAATGTTGTTTCAGGTTGTGGGTAAAAGAGTCGAGACCCCATATGAACAACAATGCCAAGCAACCAGAACTTCCAGGGACTAAGCCACTACCTAAACACTACCTAAACTTGGCTCCAACCTCATAGGTAGCAATGAATAGCCTAGTAAGATCACCAGTGGAAGGGGAAGCCCTTGGTCCTGCCAAAACTGAACCCCCAGTGAACATGATTGTTGGGGGGGAGGGCGGTAATGGGGGGAGGATGGGGAGGGGAAGCCCATATAGAAGGGGAGGGGGAGGGGTTAACGGGATGTTGGCCAAACCGGGAGGGGGAATAACAATCGAAATGTAAATAAGAAATACTCAAGTTAATAAAGATGAAAAAAGAAAAGAAAAAAAAAGAAAATGCTTGCACACACATTAAATTACATTTTAAAAAGTAAAAAAAGAAGAAAAGAAAAGATCTCAGCTTGGTGATGGTCAAGGTTATTTTCTTCTAGAGGTCCTGTTGGGCAACACTGATCACAAAAGTTTTTTTTTTTTTTCCAATGACATCAGTTCAGTAGTTTGAGCTTACTTGGAGAGCGTTCATCAGTGATGCTGACGCAGTGGCTCTGAATATGTGAATGTAGATTTCCTAAAGTATTGATTGGTCTTTATGTCTAGTTATCTGAAATATATGGAATGAGACCCCTTTCCAGGAAACTGTGGCTGCCATTCCATACTCCAATTTACAAAGAATGTGCTGCTTTGTCTATAGGAAAACAGGATACATTTATTCTCGTTCCTCTGAGTGGCCTATAGGTAGACCTATTCACTACATAAGCATGAATTATCAGTCCTGCTAGGATTATCTACATAATATAGGCAGAAATCTAAGGAGTATCATTCTAAACTTTGCAATATAGTCTATTTTCTAGGAACACTGCTTTAGAAACCCAGGAGACCTTAAAATATAAAATTATGTGTATATCAATACTGATTCGTGGGTGATATGTGCTCTTACATGTGTGTATATATGTATGTGTGTATGTATGTATGTATGTATGTATGTATGTGTAGGTTTTCATGCACACATGATTTTCATAAGGACATTGGATAACATGATGTAAGGCTATTTCTGTTTGTTGTGTGATTTATTAATTAATTAATTAATTTATTTATTTATTTTTTCTTCACTGTGCTCAGTAGCCCACTTAATGTATTGTGTGGCTTTCCTAATTTAAGGGCCCCTGATTGTTCCTCAGGAATGGGGTCACAGTCTGTTTTCTACTCATCTGGAGAAATATAAAGTACCTAATTCAAAATTCAATCAAAAAAAGTAGCAGGGAGGAACTAGGATTCAGACAGACTCAGGTAAGGGATACTGCATTAGGTATAAAGGTAAATAAAGGAAGGGACCATGGTTACTCACTAAAGGTGGGGAGCTTCAAAGAGGGACTGCTTTTTCCTCACCTTCCTGACTGGACACAAAAGTCAGCTTAAACAAAGGCCTTGTAGGCTTTTGTCTCCTAGCAGCAAGCTTCCTGTTGATGGACTGACTCAACAAGTTCAAAGGCTGGGTCAGTACATGTCACCAGAACCGTTCCAGGATAATCAACCATACTCTCTTTCTTCAAACTGATTAACCCTAAGTTAGGGGAGCAAGATCTCGCAGAGATTAAAAATAAAGTCTCCAAGAGGAAACTGGATTGCAGTTTCCCAAGTCCTCCACCTGCTTTGGGAAGAATCTTCTTCTCTTTGTGCTTGCTGCATGTGTCTGTTTCCTCACCTCCAATAAATGCCTTTCTTCAACTGTTGATTCTGTCTTCTGTTTGTCCTGGTTTGGGTTCCTCTTCTCTCCTTGTCATGCTTGAGACTCCCCCCACCCCTGCCTTTTAATTCTTTGACTGGGAGAGAAAACAAACACAATTAAGACTCCTAAGTGAGCTTTCAGGTAAGTGATGTGATTCCAAAGCAGGGTCTCTGATACTAGCATGTGGCCTTCCTCAGCTTACATGAAGACTTGGTGAGAAAGATCGCAACGTAGAAAGGTATCTGAAAATCTACTTCCGGGTTTTTTTTTAATCTTCACCCCCTTCCCATTCTTCTGGAGATCGTATATCAAATCCAGGGCTTCACACCCATCAGGTAAATACTGTACCATTGGGCTATCCCTCTAGCACTAGCAACAGTTCTTGAGACTTTCGAAGGCCCTTCACCTCTACTCATTTTAAAGTACAGCAAGTGCGTCTCATCCTCCCTATAAAGGACTTCCTTCCCATTAGGGTCAGGACATCTTGGCCTAGTTTTTCCTTTGGTTGTTTACACTGATGATGTTTTATGACAGTTATTGTTTTCTTTGCTGGAAAAGTTTCCCTGCAGAGGATGACTAAGCATACCTATTTATTGGAAGCTTTTACAGGATCTAACCTGATAATAATTAGGTCACTGTGTCCCTTTCTTTTTCTTCACATAAAATAGAAGTGGAAAGCAAAAAGCAAAGGAGATTTGGGTTTTAGTAAGCAGGTACCTATTTCACTTCTCAAGCCAGAGAAGCTGTGTTGTTGACTAACTCACTTACTCATGTCCTGGCTGGCCAGCTTGGCTTTGAAAACAAGAGCTTCACAACCATGTGTTACGATTACTCTTTTTTTTTGAAACTTCTAGGAGCCCTCTTCTTTCTATAATCTGAAATAAAATTTATAGTTTTTTAAAAAAAGGATATTTTCTTTTTGAGAGTTTTAGGGCATAACCAAAAATAAACACATTGAACGCTACCTGTAATCTTAGGACACATGCAGCATTTTCTTTACATTCTCATGGCTATGTGTGCTGAAGACATACTCTTTACCCAGCAGGGGCCAACCTTCTCTTTAAAAACACAGTCAATCACAGTGTATTTCCACACTTTCATAGTAGTGTCTCAATGTGGATCCCTCAAAAATGCTATGCTGGGGAATGGTGATTAAATATTGAAAACAGATCATAAATAAACATCAAGGCTACTGATGTCCTGACAGAAATAGTTTTCATAAGTACGCAGAGCAGAAATTAAATAAATCCACCCCAGTACAAATAAATAGATGCCAAAGTTATGACATTTCATAGGCTTTAAAGAACAGTGCTTCAAAAACAGAGCCATTATACAGAAAAGCAAAGCTGAGATCATCATAGAAGACTGGATGTCCATCAAACAAAAAAATATCCATTTTAATTTCTCATTGTGGGACTTTGAAAACAGACCTCTGCCCACCAAGATGAAATAAATTTGCAGCAAGAAACAATATGCCTATGTTCTGACAAGCTGGATGATGGTGAACGAGACTGTGCATGGGACCTAAGTGTCTGGACACCATGGATGAAAACAGCTTGATCAGCTGCCATTATGAGCGTCAGCAACACTGCAGATACCTCTGCCAATTAAACCATCATTTTCCAAGCAATTACTGCTGATTCCAGCCAGCAGGACAACATTGAGGGGCCGCACCCAGAGGAGCATACTGTTTCTGCTCTGACAGCATAGCCACAAATCATGCACTGCTGATGTCCAAGGGAGAGAGCAGCTCGGAGGAGCCATAATCTTGGCCTCCTGTGAATCTGAAGGGTCAAAAGGGACTTAGTCCCATAATAAACACCTGCCTACTAGAAAAAGGTAGAGATGTTTTCCCTTAAAAGTCTTTCTCCTTTTTTACAAATCACACACACACACACACACACACACACACACACACACACTACAATTATTGCTAAAATTTACTTAAAAGGAAAATAGTAATTTAATAAGAGGGATAGATAAACACAGCAATGCCAGGTATAGTATGACCAAAAGAAGAAACTCAAATAATCTGATTCCTATGTATCCTTTCTTTAGCAAGAGAGGCCCACCTTCAACCCCTGAAAGGTAACCAAGGGTTACATTGATGAAAGAGGCCTTGTTAGTCCAAATGGCTTTACCATACTTTTACATATACATACACACCATGGGTGTATATACATATATGCACAAACATGTACATATACATATGTATGCATATAGAAATAAATACATATAACTTTTTGTGTTGGCATTTCGTGTAATTTCAGGTAAGTATAAAATAAAGTAGTTCCTTGAGGTTTTTGTCAAACCACCTTGGTGTCATTTGTGCCTCATCGATCCTTCTTTCGCATTAACTTCCCTTCCTCCTCCCCAGCTAGAGATCCCATCTGTCGCGCGCCTAATGTCCCGCCAGTAAGAACGACGCGCGGCAACAGGATTCTTCTGCGAACAAGCCTTTACTGTGTTACAGCTCTTCTTAGTGTTACAGCTCTCTTAGTGTTACAGCTCTCTTGAACAGGGACCCCGAGCAGCAAAATCGCTCGGCTTATATAGACAACAGTATGCTAATTATCTCTCAGGGATTGGTGGGGCTTGGATCACCCCACTACTTGTCCTCCAGGGATTGGCGGAGAATGAATCACCTCATTAGCATATTAACGGTCAACTAACACCTGGTGCATAAACCGCACATGTGCAGTACCGCTGTTCACCACTAGAGGGAGCCCTAGCAAGGGGACAAGCCTGCACATGCGCAGTAAGTCATTTATATCCAGACAAGGCTGGATGTCGGCGCCATCTTTGTTTCGCCACACCGCTCTCTACATCTCCCCCTTTTTTGTTTAAGAAAATGACTGGTCTAGATCTGGGTGTCACGTCAATCTTGTCATTGCTCCTGTCTTAGGTCGTTCTCACCCAAACTCGGCCTTACCCGTCATAGAGTTACCCTATCGCCACCGGGCCCCGTGTCTTAGGTTGGTCCGAGTTCGAGGAAAGTTGCCCGTCCCTGGATACAATGACTCCACATGACTGTGACAAAAATGATCTAGGGCGAACTCTTGATCTTTCAAAGAGGCCAGCCATATGTTGGGAGAAGTACCCTTTTTGATGGCGGTCATAGCCTGGTAAACAACCACTTTGTGTCTGGCATGTTCTCTTTTTAAACGGCCAATAAGCCAGAGACCTACTCTGCATCCCAGAAGGACAATAGCTCCCCGGGACAAACATGCCCGCCCACTCCTTGAAAAGGGAGAAAGCATTGGTAATCCATGAGGTAAAGTCTTCAACTGTGATGGGGTCCAGCCTAGTGCTGTTGAGGACAGCAATCTGCATCAGCAATTGTCTTGATAGTTGCTCTGCTTTCATGGACCAGTTTCCTTTCAGATAATTCGAGATTTCTTTGCTCTGTTGAAAATGCTGAGAAAAGTTAGCTCAAAAAGGAATAATGCATAAACCTCTCAGGGAGGAAACACAAGACAGCTGTGTCATATGATACAGTGCTTCAATTTGTTCTTGAACTAAATCTATCCTTTGATTGGCTAATAGAAGGCCAGATGCCAAATGGGTATTAAATTCTTCTTGTATCTCTAGTGCCACTGCAGTTCTTTCTACAATCTGATTGACAGTCTCAGCCGTCTGTATTTGATTGGTCATAGCGATTGCTGCCGCAGCTACCACAATGGCTGAAATTATGGCTGCCGTAATTCCAAAATCTCTTTTGTCTCTCAGCAAATTAAGAATAGGAAAGCTATCTGGGTTTGCCTCCACTGGGATTGGCACAAAGGAGGGAATCTTAACCATCACTGCGGTGTCATTGGTGCCATCCCAGCATTCAGCTAAATAGCAGACTACATCAGAGCTATTACAATTTAAAGCACCACTGCTTACATTAGTGCTTATCAGAAAAAATGTGATCTAGCACATACTGAAGTACTAGTGGCAGTATTATTTACCAAGAGGTTATTATATTGAATATTGATCAACCTGGTATCAACTTTTTCTGGTAGCTGAAACATTATACAGCACGAAGTTCTCTCCCATCAACCTAGCAAAGGGGGTCAGGGATGTACATGCCCCTTGCTCATTGGACAGCACCCATTGAAACCAAGGCCAGAGATTATGCTTGTCAGTCTTATTCTCAAAATAGTAGAATTGCTATGAACTGGCATGGGTACTGGCCAGTATCTGGCAATAGCCCACAGGGTGAGCGAATTAACCTGTATTAACATTCCCAGTAGTAATAGTAGGGTTCGTAGTCTCATCTTCAGGAAGAGCAGAAGACAATCTTCGAGTCAAATGCTCGGGTACCCAAATTGGATTTTCTTGATTCTGCGGAAAAACACAAATCGCTCCCCTAGATCTCGAAATCACGGGATCTGGGCCATGCCATTCATCAGTCAAGACATCCTTCCACTTTACTTCTGGATTAGTTATAGGTGTAGTAGCAGCATGGCGATCCGCAGCAGAGCGGCCATGCGCATCCAAAATTAAGAAATTTAGAGTAAATAGAGCTAAAGAAAGTTGTTCTTTTGGTGTTCGGCTGTTGGCAATCCCCTCTTTTTGTTTTTGTATAAGCTCTTTTAAGGTACGATGTACTCTTTCCACAATTCCTTGACCCTGGGGATTGTATGGTAAGCCTGTAGTATGACCGACCTGCATTGTCTGGCAAAATGCCTGAAAGAACTTTGCAGTATAGGCAGGCCCATTGTCTGTCTTGAGACTATCAGGCTTTCT